>NW_022589709.1:51701428-51802393 GCF_004348235.1 Phoca vitulina
AGAAAGAAAGAAAGAAAGAAAGAAAGAAAGAAGGAAAGAAAGAAAGAAAGAAAATGAAATGAGTGATCATTCCAAAGACAAAACTGGAACAACCTCCAAAGACAAAATTTGAGGCCTTCGCTCTTCCTCAACACCATTCCCAGGGGGATTAAGTTATTTGGATCCAGACACAACTTCTGATCCTCATGTGGTGTACTAATTAAGATATTCTTTTTTTTTTTAAGATTTATTTATTTATTTACTTATTTTTGGGGGGGGTGCAAGCTGGGGGAGGAGTAGAGGGAGAGGAACAAGCAGACTCTCCACTGAGTGCAGAGCCCCACATGGGGCTGGATCCCAGGACCCTGAGATCATGACCTAAGCCGAAATCAAGAGTAGATCATGACCTGAGCCGAAGGCAGACACTTAACCGACTGAGCCACCCAGGCACCCCGAATGTGTGTGTTTCAAAGCAGACAATCAACCTGGTCTGTTTTGAACCACAGTCTGTTTTGCCTTCCGTAGATATTAGTCCCAATATCAGCTCATTTTTAAAGACTTTACTATGCTGTTTGAATCTACCTGGTGAAGACCTGGAAGTTAGCATGGGACCTGGTCAGCTTTTTTATATGCCAGTTTACTTTTCGAAATCTTTGCTGTTTCTTTGTGTCTGGTCTACATGTGCCAACCTTGGAGGTGAGCCTGGTTTGTGCAGAGAATTAAGGGATCCTCATCTCTAGTCTTCCCTCTCTGGTATTTCTCCCACACTCTGGTTCACAGTGACCCATCTTCTCTAGTTCCCTTGGCTAGAAAGATGGGGCTCTAGCCTCCTGTGCTTTGTACAGTTCCACATAACTGGTGCTGCTTTCAGAATAAAGAAGAGAGAAAAACAACGTAGAAAACTAAAGGGATTCCCTCACACTCTTTGGACAGTTCTTTTCTCAGTTCCTTTAGCCTAGAACTCAGTCTTCTCTTGGTGTTAAAAGTGCCTTTATCACAGTGATGGAAGTGCCGTGCCATGTCTGAGGCTAGCCCTGAGTCAGAACCAGAAGGGGGGGGGGGAGGGGGCCGGTGGACAGAAAAAAAGTTATTTCCACACTCTGGAAATCAGGCATCCCTTTTCCTGGTCTTCTGAATAAATGACTTCTCCCAGTGTTTTTCTGTTGGCACTTGCTGCCAAATTGTAATGTCAGCCTACCCCCAGTTCAAATCCAGGAGTCAAAGGAAGAAAAACAAAAACAAAAACAAAAAAATGAAACTCCTCTTTGCTACAGCTTGTTAATCAAATTTTTACTTCAGTGTCCGTTTTCCATATTATCGCTTACTTTTCAGAGTCCTCAAGTAGTTGCCTTTTATCTGCTGCCCAGAACTTTAGTTGTGATCAGTAAAGAGATAGGCCATAGTCTACAGACTCCACCTTGGCCAGGAATTTCAGTAATAACCACTTCTTTATCCAATCAACAAGGAGCAATTTAGTTGTTCTGCTAAGATAGACAGATAGATAGATGATAGATAGATAGATAGATAGATAGATAGATAGATAGACAGACAGATATATATAGACAGATATATAACAACATTCAAATTTTAGTTCCAAGTTCTTAGTCAACATTCAAATTATCATATATATATATATGATCTCTCTCTCTATATATATATATATATATGAAGAAATTACTAATGACTTGATAAATGAATACTAATTTCCTAGAGTATTTGCCTGTAGGCCAAAAAGACAACATAAATTAAGCTATACTACACTCATAAAGCCACAAAAGTGGGTGTCGGCAAATATTAGAATAAGTAGGTAAGCAGTTTTTCCAAGTTCTTAGTCAACATTCCAATTTTCTTTTTTTGTGTGTTTTGCAACAATTCATGTCCTCTACCTTTTTTTTAATGTATAAAAACACTGATACACTTCTGTTCAAATAAGTTAATTCTCCCATATGTACAGACCTTTTGGCAGCAATACAAAGTTCTCTTGCTTGAGCAAATAAAGAAGGGTGAGGGTGCCCATAAGGAGGGGGATGGAGGTGGTATTTATTACATATCAGAATGAGTACTGGCACCTCTAAATGAGTCTTTAACAAAAAGATGAGGCCCTGAATATGCTGTTAGGGAAAAGACTATTTAAAGATCACCCAATCCCATATTTCAGGACAATGAAACTGAAATCAAGAGAGGTGAAGTGTTTTATTCAAGGTCAACCATCTACCTCCCTGTTGCTCACATTTCAGAATTTAGCCTATCAGTTTCAGATAGAGTGGTTCATTTTGAGAAACACTGCTTTGTGATTTGGAAGTTTGCAGATTGTGAATCTCTTGCAATGTTGAGCAGACAGGATGGGAAAATCAAAGATGTAAAATAGGGGTAGAGGAACAAGAGAAAGCATGAGGGGAAAGAGGAGAGAATATTACATCCTAAAAAAAGGAGGAGGAAGAGGAGATGCAGAAAAGCAGAAAAAAATCTGCCCTCATGACATGATTGTTTTAACTTCCATGGCCAAATCTATTGGGAACAAAATATTTTTGCCATTTGGGAGTAAAATTCCATAAAAATAATGTCCATCAACAGTTGTACCCACTTAAAAGCCAGTTGCCAATTTAAAAGTACTTAAATTATTTTATTTCTCAAGCAGTAACATGAACTCTAGACTTCTTCATCTACAACCTCATGAATTGTTACCTAGACCTTGCTCCCAAAAGACCTCATTCTTTATTAGCTTTCACACTAAAATACGGTCTTGCTCATGTAGAGAATTCTGAATCTGTGCAAACCAGCACCTCCAGACTCAGCCCTACACAGAGGTAGCCAAATTCTCTACCTCAACACAGAGGTAGCCAAATTCTCTACCTCAATTCAAACCTCAACTCAGGTTTCTTAAATTGAATAACACAATGCCAGTATTAACAACAGAATCTTCCTTTAATCCGGAACCGTGAAAATAGAGAATAAAAATAATTTTTGAAAAGATTTTATTTATTTGAGAGAGAGAGAAAGAGTAAGGGGAGGGGCAGAGGGAGAGGGAGAAGCAGGCTCCCCACTGAGCAGGGAGCCCAACGCAGGCCAACCCCAGGACCCTGGGATCCTGACCTGAGCTGAAAGCAGATGCTTACCTGAGCCACCCAGGTGCCCCAAGAAGAAAAATAATTTGATAAGCTAAATCATGTCAAGAAGTTTCTGACCAAAACACTTTAGTATGTCTCCTCTCCCAGAGTAGTGGAGTTTTAAGAAGAAAACCTAGATGGTATTACGCTTTAGTCCCTAGGAACAGACTGTGAGTGGTAGGAATTTATGCATACTGTGTATCTGCTCGGATAAAGGCTTAGGTACAACTGTAGAAAAGGCCAAAGAAACAACAGCTTAAACAAGATAGCAATTTTTTTCTCTGTCACATAACTGACTGAGGTAGGCAACCTAGGCTCACGGAACTGCCCCAGGATGCTGGAGACCCCGTGTGAGAATGGCTCGACCATTCTCAGCACTTGGTTCAATCTCAGGACCTAATGTGGCTGCTGCCATCACATCTAAATTCTACCTTGTGGGTAGGGGAGAGGGCAAGTGGCGATCACACACCTTTCTTTTTAAAGGAATAACCAAAAGTGCATTTCGTTTCATCAGCTGTAACAAATGAACCACTCTGGTGGGGAATGTTAATAATGGGGGGAGGCTACGCATTTGTGGGGTAGGCAGTATATGGGAAACCTCTGTATCTTCCCCCTCAATTTTGGTGTGAACCTAAAACTGATCTAAAAGATAAAGCCTATAAAAGGAAGGAAGGAAGAAGGAAAGAGTACAAAAAGATTAAAAAAAAAAAAAAAGCTGGAGGGTCTTAGGGAAGTGATAATGCAAACATAAAATTACATTTTAAAAAATATTCTTGGGACGCCTGGGTGGCTCAGACCGTTAACGGTCCTGGGATCCAGTCCCTAATCGGGCTCCTTGCTCAGCGGGGAGCCTGCTTCTCCCTCTGCCTGCTGCTCCCCCGCTTGTGCACTCACTCTCTCTCTGTTAAATAAATTTTTTAAAAATCTTTTAAAAAAATAAAAAATATTCTTGTGACCTAAGGGCTATCCACTCACTTATAAAGTAACAAAAGATTAAGACTCTCTTGGAATGTAAATCCAGTCAGTCATTAAACCTTCCAATCTTGTTTTCTCATCATGAAATAGTGCTGTAACTATTATAAGGATTATTTGCCCTTTCCTCTAACTCTCTTGTATTGATTTGGTGCAGGCAAGTCTAGTAAACAGAAGGGCAGTCACACTCTAAAGGAAGAAACACACCCATTAAGAAGTAAGTCAACTGTGACAGAGACTCTTGTCTATGAGATAGTTTTTGCAAATTGTGCTTGGCCTGCAAATTTTGTTGGGAACCAAAAGGATCATTAACTGGTAGGAAATAATTTTAGTCCCATTAGAGCAAAGGTATCAGATATTAAGAAAAACAAAACCTGAAGGCACAAGTGAATGAAAGCACGAAATATCACTTTAATTGTGTTTGTTAAATAAACACATATGGAAAGCCTCTTCTGTGGTAAGCATAGTGCTGGTACTAGGGATCACATTGACGAAAAAGCAAAGCCTCTCTCAGAAATATTTCACAACATTGAAAGCACAAAGGATACAATGTTGGGAGCCAATCCAAACCTAGAAAGGAGTACGACAATCACCAAGGCCTAGAAAAGATGCTCGCTCCATATCAAATGTATTATAAGAAGGCAATTATTCTTCAAATCGCATTTGATAACTTTTTTACAAAGAAAGCACTTTAATTCTTAATGTTTCTAATGTTATCAATTTTAGTACACTGATTACATATTTGTTTTACTATCTTTTTTCATTTCCCTATACAAATGTGACAGGAAGAGAGTTTTTAATTTTTAAAGATTTTATTTATTTGAGAGAGAGAGAGAGAGAGAGAGCGCGCACGAGCACAAGTGGTGGAGAGGGAGAAGCAGGCTGCCCATCAAGCAGGGAGCCCGACGTGGGGATGGATCCCAGGACCCTGGGATCATGATCTGAGCCGAAGGCAGCTGCTTAACCGACGAGGCCATCCAGGTGCCCCAAGAGTTTTTAATGTTTTGATAAAAGTTTTAGAAGATCACAGAACTATCATAATTTTTGCATTGACTATTAAAATCGTTCTGCCTGGTCATTTTTAGATTCCCCACTACTTTGGGAAGTGAGGAATGCCTGTGTTGAGGAGAGTAATTGCTTGGTTCAGCTAACAAACATTTGACACACTGCCCAACGGGCAATCAGTTCCTATCATAAACCTGTCGTCACGGGCTAGCCTTACAGGCTATGTTCCAATGAGGACCAACAGGAGTGTAAGTCGGCAACTTTCCTTCTTGTAAACTAGTAAAGGTAAAGCAGAATGAAGAGTAAATAATCATCGGACACTAGTTCAGACTGTGTCAGTGGCAGTAAGCCCTTCTCTCTGCTCCTAACATGTTTGCCTTTAGCCATACGAACTCAAGCTTTGCCAAAATAACACATTTTCTGGCTTGCCTGGCCCCACCCCATATGTCACCGCCCACAAACTTCTGACTAAATAGGCCTTTTTCTATAAATCTTGGCTGCACTTTAGTAGCAGGACCTGAACCAAAAACAGTGACCATACATGTTTGAACTTTTAAATAAATAGTTGGAAATCCATTTCAAAATTTAAAAATAAAATATCAGATGGAATAAACTGGTAGAATTAAAGTCATTATTCAAAGTACATATCTCCCAGAATTTCCTCAGCCCAAAATGGTGGTGGGCCTGTAAAATGAGAGAGCCAAGGATGATTAAAAACAAACAAACAAACAACAGAGGCAGGCAATCTGCAGAGGAGAACTGTGCACATGTGCGAAGAGAAACAGATGTGAGAGACCTTGGAGCTCTGGAGACAGAAATGGAGAGAAGTTTCTGAACTTCCCTGCTCCCTTGAGGCTGGATTGTACAAGTTCCTTAAGATCCTCCTACATTTTTTCAATAAACCCCCTTAATTCTACATATGCTTTTTAAATGGATTTTTGTTCCTTGTAACAAAATCTACCTTAAGGTCCCATCACAATAATATTCCAATAATGTAGCATAATTCAGATGCCGCATGCACCGCATATAGAGCTTGTAATTTTAATCTAAACACAAATTTAGAGATTCACAGTAAGAATGTTTCATTTATGTTATAAAGGTAGAAAGGCAATTCATGTATGGATAGTCAGTGCACAAAAACCTAAAGGACAGAGAAATGTATAGAAACACGGTGAATGTGACAATTCCTCTACTTCCTCACCAGACTGGCCAATCCCATCCCTTCCCTAGAGGTAAACATTAATAACAAAGTTTCTGCTCTTTCATATGCCTCTACACATAAATGTGATATATTTCTTAACCTAAGCAAGATAATACTATATTTGCTCTTTTGTTACTTGTTTTCACAATCATTAAAATAAGTCTTAAATATCAGTCCATTTAGATCTTCAACAGCTCTGTGGTATCTGTAATACTGATAATTATTATACTCTTAATTATTACCCTTTCCTTACTGATGGTTGATCCTAGTTTTATACTAGTTAAAATTATGGTGCAATGATTTATATATCAATTCCTATGCACTTGGCTGAGTATTTCTGGAGGGTATATTCCAAGAAATGGAATGGCTGAGACAACTTTCAGAGATATTTCCCTCTTACCCCAGTAGGTAAGAGAACATATTTCCCCTAAATTCATACCAATTCCAGACATTAAACATTATCTATCTTTTGATCAAAAAATTGGTAAAATTTGAAAAAGAATTTGGTAAAAATTTTTGACCAATCTGGTGGGTGAAAAAGTTTACTTTCTGTTGTTTTAATTCTTATAATTCAAAGAGCAAATACATAACGAATTTTTAAATTTTTATTTAATTTACTTTTGAGTATCTAAGTTAAAATACATGGCTTCATATTGGGAAATCAAATATGAAATTTCAACCATGTCTGAGAAAAATCATTATGTAAACTATTATATTATAGACAGTATATTTTAAAAATAACAAATCTATGGACATTTCTTTTTTTTAAGACTTTATTTATTTATTTATTTACTGGGGGGGAGGGGCAAAGGGAGAGAGAGAATCTCAAGTAGACTTCACACTGAGCACGGAGCCCAACAAAGGACTCAATCGCATGACCCTGAGATCATGACCCTGAGATTATGACCTGAGCTGAAATCAAGAGTCAGACACTCAACTGATTGAGCCATCCAGGCATCCCCTATGGACATTTCTTATAAGCAAACCCATGGTGTAAATACATTGGTAACATTTCTACATATCAATATTATATAAGTGTCTACTGTTTTTCCATAATGTAACAAAAGTTACTTCCCAAGAGAAAGAACACAGGATAATTTAAAATGAAAAAAAAAAGTTGTCTCGCTCACTCTGCTCCTGTCCATTGTATCAGCACCACAGTGTGCTCACTGTCTCTTTCCTGACCTTTTCCACCCTTGTAGAGCAGAGGATATAAGTGCAAATGGCCCCACAATGACCATGGACCCTCCTCCCCACCCTAGAATAGGACTCAAAAGCAAAATGAGTAAGACACTAACACAATGAGACTGATTTTTCTAAGGTAGATCATTAGAATTTCCTTTTTGAAAATTTCTGTGTTTTAAAACAAAGAAAGAAAAAAACCAAAGTATAATTTAAAAGAAACTCTGTTTAGTAGAAAATAAAGCAATACCCTTTGGTCTCAATGGAGTGACTTACACAATTATAGTCTAATGCAGTGGAGGATTAAGAGTATGGGTTGGTCCTACAATCAAAACACTTGGGTTTGAATCCCAATGTCACCTCTTACCTTGGGTGAATCACTTTCATCAATCTAGTCCATTTTCAAATAGAGATAATAATAGTAGTTACTCCACAGAACAGTTGGGATTGAATGGGAATTGAATGAGACCATCCTTTTAAAATTTTCAGCCTCTGTCTAGTACTGCCTAAATGTTAAGTTAACAGTATCTGAATTGCAATGGAGTTGAGTAGTGATCCTATGTTTTATGGGCAGGCTGTATGTGCGCTCAGATTAGAGGGTTTCCCCAAAGGGCTATGAAGTACAGGGGAATGAGGTGCTTTTACTGGGGCTGGGTACAGTGGTATGAGTAAAGGTGGGATAGGCAAGATGAGAATATAAAGCAGAAGGGGGAGGTGCCTGGGTGGCTCAGACAGTTAAGCATCTGCCTTCGGCTCAGGTCATGATCCTGGGGTCCTGGGATTGAGCCCCGCATCGGGCTCCCTGCTGAGTGGGGAGCTTGTTTCTCCCTTTCCCTCTGCCTGCTGCTCTGCCTGCTTGTACTCTCTCTCTCTAATAATAAAAAATAAAAAATATTTTTTAAAAAATAAAGCATAAAGGGATCATCGAAAACTGAAGCAAACTGCTCTAGAAGAAAGGAGGTTATAGAGATAGGGCCTTTTTTTTTTTGATGTAGTGGAGATAGGACTTTAAGAGGAGACAGGTGTGGCAGCAGCTGGCCAGGAGCCCAGATGGCTCTCCACTAGATGCAGAAGCTACTTACCCGTATCAAAACATTCAGCTGGGCCGTTGGCTATGATGGTGTTGGTCCTACCCTGGAGCAGCCCTACCTAGTCTTTAAGGGAGTCTAGCTCCCTGAATAGTGATCCTGAGAAGTGGCCATAGGGCTAGAGATATTCAGGCTTTCCCTTAAGCATCCTCCAGTTGATTCATTCATTCAGTTATTATGGAACACCTACTAGGGGCCAAGCATTAAGTTAAGTGCTGAGGATACAGTGGGTATAAACTGATAAACAGACAAGTGAATATATAACCACAAATTGTAAATAATTCTACAGACAAAGATAAAAGAATACTCTAAGAGAGAATAGGAGAAATAATCCAAGTTATACTGTTAGGTTAGTGACGATGGTGGGGGCAGGGCTAGGGAAGGCTTCTCTATGGGGTTGACATTCAGGTTGAGAATAGATAAGCAAGAATGAGACACAGTTGGAAGAAGAGCTCCCTTGAAGAGAAAACATCAGGTACAAAGACCCTGAGTAGGAATGAACAATCCAAGAACTGAAAGTAGACTAGAGAGTAATGTACCAGGGTACCAGGGGCACAAGATAAAGTTGGAGATGTAGGCAAGGACCAGATAATACAGGCATTATAGGCCTTTCCTGCAGTTTGAGTTCAGATGTGGAGTTTAGCTTGCACGATTATTTATTAAAGAGTTTCCTTTGGATCAACACCCGCAGAAAAGGGGAAGAAAGTAAGCAAGATGGAGCAGAGCAAGAAGGGAACTGAGATTAAGGCCCAAATGACAGTTGCAGCTAATCCCATGTGGAGTCAGAATGGTTCCTCAGGGTAGTCCAGAGCTAAGCCAAGACAGCCAAGCCTTTATACCCCTGCATGGACCTGTCACTGGCTATGGACCACTCTGGGAAGGGCAGGACCTTGGGCAATGCAGCTTCAGGAAGCTGAAGCCATTCCTGAAGGTCTGACAGTTGAAGGCATCTACCAACAGCACTGCCAGTAACCCAGGGCAACAAATCCTTCCCTGAAGGGGAATCTGATCAGGATACGGCAGTGTTTACTATAGATGTAGTCTTGGAAGTTGAAATTTTAATTGTATGCAAAAGGAAGCCTCCAAAGGATGGGAGTGAGGTTAGCAGCATGACTCAACATGCATGGCCAATATGGCTGCCATGTGGAGAATGGACCAGAGGGCATAACCTTGGAAGCAGAGAGACAAGTCAGGAGGCTGTTGTCCAGGTGAGAGTTGATGAAGGCTGGGACAAGGGTAGAAGGAGTATAGATGAAGAGAAGCTACTTACCCGTATCAAATGGGCCTTTTGAGATCTATGAAAGAAGAAAGAAAGGAATTGGTGAGGGCTTAGGTGAGTGAGAAGGGGGCATATCAAGTATGCCCAGATAGAGCCTGATTACCCAGAGGTCTGGGAGGTATCATTACAGTCCTGGAGCTAGCAATCATCAAGAAATCATCTGGTGAGAGATCAATTCTAGAACTGCCCTGGGAAAAGAAGTGTTAAGTAGCGATGATATGTTAGCTGAAAAAGGAAAGTTAGCACTCAAAGATTTATTTCAATTTACCTTGAAAAAAATAAAGAAACCTGGAAAGCCACATTCAGTTCAAACTTGGAAAAAAATGATAGAATTAAATTCTTCTGACAATACAAAATCCACTGACACATTGTGGAAGAAAATGTACAAAATCAAAGGTTATGCAAAAGTATCCAATATTCTTCAAAACATAAATTTCATTTAGTAGCTTTTGCAAGATATCACAAAGAGAATCTGACTATTTGGGGACATTGCTTTGAACATGCTTTCTTTTAAAAAATTTGACTTAAAGCAGCCTCAGCTTTCCACTTGACATCAACGTAATGGGTCAGCAATGGGTTGGTTCTCAAACAAGTGATAAAAACCACATCTTTGAAAAAGCCAGCATCTCCTTTCAACAAAACTCTGTCAGCTAAGTCCATGAATCACAGCTTACAGAAATGAGAACAAAGTTACATGTGGTTATAAGGGCACTTTGCACCACAACATTTTGGAGTTAGAAGCAACCTTTTGAGTATATATGATCCAACTATTCCATTTTATTGATAGAAAGACTGAGACTAAGGGCAGTTGAATGACTTAAGACCACAAAGGAGATTTGTGACAGAGCATAAACTAGAATCCAACTCTCTTACCCTTTCCACTCTGCCCAATGCCCTTCAAATGATTAGAGATACAAGGAAAGTTGCAGAGTGGAGCTCTTAGCCAATTATTCCTAAAATTAGATTCTATCTCTTAGAACATGATAAAGAGGATTTGCTTATTATGACTCTTCAACAAAAGAAACTGACATCAAAGTAATATAGATGGCCCATAAAATATTTAACATTTTATTCTCAAATGTGTTTTTCTCTTGAATGTAAACTCTGTTCACATTTTTACATTTTCTTGAAAGCTCCACCAAGCTTTAAATGTGACATTAGGACAGTGCTCATGCCCATGAATTTTTCAACTTTCATACCATCAACTTGTAGCATCTTTCTTTTTCATAAAGTTCAGTGAACAAAAATTGCCCTCTGAAACGCAATCCCCTGGATCACAAACCATCCACAGAATTCTGTCTGATGTTCGAGTCATCACTTAAACTGTGGAACCAACTCCTGACCCGTGAAGAAAACAGCATGTCACACAGACCTTTTGTATGATTCCTTTTGTTAACAGAACCAGTGAGCTAAATTCAATCTTAAATTTCCAGTGCACCATGGCTGAATGTCTACAGAGGAGCATGGGCCCTTCTAGAGTATCGTAAAACTTAAAATTGGTAACTTTTGTCTTTTCTCAGAACAATGTGAGGAAACAAAAAACCTTTTTGCTTGTGTTTGTAGATGGCCTCCTTCCCAAATGTCCCCACACTACACCTGCCACTATTTTAATGGCCATTGCCACACTTAGTAGGGAGAGAGGGGACAGAAAGGAGGGGAGAAGAGGAGAGGGGAAGGATTAGGGGTGGGGGAGTAGAGAAGAGGAAATGCTTATGATTGAGCTCTCATTAAACTTTTTCTTTCATTGTTTCCTCCTAGAGGCTAAGAAGAACTTGGAGAAATTCCTACCAAAAAAAAAGTTATTTTTGTTGATATGACCAATATAAATTTGACAGCAAATTTCTGATAAATGACAATTACAAATACAATTAGTCAGGACCTCCAGGGCTTTAGGATCCAGGCATTATTTTACAAAATATAGTTTGTTTCTCTTAAAGTTAAAAAAAAAATAGTGACCATATTCAATGAGTAACTGAAGACTAAGAACACAGAGTATAAGACTAAAAAAAAATAATTTATATAATGGTACTTGGTACTTAGAAGGAGCTCAGCAAATAAAAACTTATTATTACCATTATTATTTGTGTAATGGTGCCTATCCCAATAAAACAACAAAATTAACTGGACAAAAATTACCTATTCACATAAATGTTAGTACATGTGGTAATTAGCCATAAATAGTAAATTCTCACAAATTCTTGTGATTAATATTATCTTTACAGAACAAGACCCAGTTCTTCTATTTTCTGTTTTAGAGCTCTGCATCTTTATAATGTATCATTGTTTATGTATTCCTTAGGTGCAGTTTAATCCCCTTTCCATATTCATGATAATGCTATTCCTGAAAGCCATAAAGGCCACATAGGATTTCCCCAAGTAGGTGCCCCTGCTTCCCCACCTAGCCTTAGGTGATCATTCCTGGGCCTCCTCTGGAGGAGGCCTGGCCTGGGTACCAGAGGAAAAAGGTCTTAAGATTGCTGACTCTGGAGTGTGGACAGTACAGAGCAAGCTAGCAGCACCCCTCAGAGAAAGAGCAGGTGCAGGTAGGGAGCAGGGAGATTCCGAGCCATGGGCTTGAAGTGCTCTGGGAAGAGACCAGGGTGATATTCAACCCTGGCCCTGATCTGAGCAGAGTCAACTGGCAGGGTGGGTGGATGGGATCCAGCTGGGTCAGGACCGGGCCAGGGATGCCGGTAAACCTTTTACTGTCTCAGGAGAAATTCTGCAGGCAAGGAGAGAGTGACATGGTAAATTCAAAGTGCTAAAAGAAAAAAACTCCAACCAAGAATACTTTTACTAGCAAAGCTGTCCTTCAGAAATGAAAGGGATATAAAGACTTTTCCAGACAAACAAAAGCTGAGAGTTCACCACCACTAGACGTGCCTTATGAGAAATGCTGAATGCAATTCTTCAAGCTAAAATGAGAAGATACTAATTAGTAATATAAAAACATGAAAATATAAATCACACTGGTAAGGCAATTATATAGTCAAATTCAGAATACTCGAATACTGTAATATGGTGGTATGTTAATCACTGAACTCTGGTATAAAGGTTAAAGGACAAAAATATTTTTTAAAATATAACTACAATAATTTGTTAATAGATACACAGTATAAAAAGATGTAAATTATGACTCAAAAACAAAATAAAGGGTAGAGTTTTTGTATGAGATTAAAAAGTTAAGTTGTTATCAGATTAAAATAGACTGCTATAACTATGAGATGTATCATGTAAGCTTCATGGTCACCATACAGCAAGTACACAAAAGAGAAAGAGAAGGAAGTCAAAGCTAGCATTACAGGAAATCGTCAATTCACAAAGGAAGAACACAAGAAAGGAACTATGAACTAGCCAGAAAACAATTAATAAGATAGCATTTTTCCTACTAATATTTTCTTTCCTTTCAGTATTTACTTTAAATGTAGACAGATTAAATTATCCAATCAAAAGATACAGAGTGGCAGAATAGATTAAAAAAAAAAAAAAAAAAAACAAGACCCAACTATAAGAGATTCACTTCAGTGTTAAGGAAACAAGCAGGTTGAAAGTGAAGGGATGGACAAAGCTATTCCATGCAAATAGAAACCAAATAAAAATGGAGGGTAGCTATATTTATATTAGACATAACAGACTTGAAGTCAAAAACTGTAACAAGAGACAAAGAAGGTCATTTTATAATGATAAAGGGATAAGTTCATCAAGAGGATATAACAGTTGTAAATATTTATACACCCAACATCTGAGCACCTAAACATATTAGATCTGAAGAGAGAGAAACAGCAACAGAATAAAAGTTGGGGACTTCAATACTGCACTTTCTACAATGAATAAATCATTCAGACAGAAAATCAATAACAAAGTATTGGATTTGAAATACACATTAAAACAGATGGACTGGGCGCCTGGGTGGCTCAGTCGTTAAGCGTCTGCCTTTGGCTCAGGTCATGATCCCAGGGTCCTGGGATTGAGCCCCACATCGGGCTCCCTCCTCGGCGGGAAGCCTGCTCTCCCTCTCCCACTCCTGCTGCTTGTGTTCCTGCTCTCTCTGTGTGTCTCTCTCTGTCAAATAAATAAATAAAATCTAAAAAAAAAAATCTGTCATAAAAAAAAATAATAAAACAGATGGACCCTACATATATATACAGAACATTCCATCTAAAAGCAGCAGAATATGCATTCTTCTCAAGCACTCATAGAAGATTCCAGGATAAATCATGTTAGGTCACAAAACAAATCTTAACAAATTTAAGAGTATTGAAATCATATCAAGCACCCTTTTCAACTACAAAGGTATAAAAACATAAATCAACAGATGGAAAGCTGGAAGATTCAAAATATGTAGAGACTAAATAACATACTCCTGAACAACCAATGGGTCAAAGAAGAAATCAAAATAAAAAGATATCTGGAGACAAAGGAAAATGGAAACACAGCATCACAAAACTTCTGTGATGCAGCAAAATCAGGTCTAAAAGCGATGTTTATAGCAAAAAACCCTACATTAAGAAAAAAGAAAGACCTCAAATAAACATTCTAACTGTACACCTCAGGGAACTAGAAGAAGAAGAACAAACTAAGCCCAAAGTTAGTAGAAGGAAGGAAATAACAAAAATCAAGGTGGAAATAAATAAAATAGAGACAGGAAAGGCAATAAAAAAGATCAGTCAAACCAAGAGCTGTTTTTTTTTTTAAAAGAAGAACAAACCTGACACATCTTTAGCTAGACTAATTAAAAAATAGAGAAGACTTAAATAAATAAAATCAGAATAGGGGAGACAGTGTAACTGATATCACAGAAGTACAAATGATCATAAAAGACTACTATGAACAACTATACACCAACAAATTGGATAACCTAGAAGAAATGGATAAATCCCTAGAAACATAAAGCCTACCAAGACTGAATCATGAAGAAAAAAAAAATCTGAACAGACCGATAATGAGTAAAGACTTTGAATCAATAATCAAAAACCTCCCAACAAAAAAAAAGCCAAGGACACATAGGCTTCACGGTGAATTCTACCATTTAAAGAATTAATACCAATCCTTCTAGAACAATTTCAAGAAACTAAAGAGGAAGGAACACTTCCAAACCCATTTTATGAGGCCAACATTACTCTGATACCAAAGTCAGACAAGGATACTACAGGAAAAGAAAATTACAGGCCACTATCCTTGATGAACATAGATGCAAAAATCCTCAACAAAATATAGCAAACCAAACTCAAAGCACATTAAAAGGATCATATATCATGCAGAAAACAACATGGAAGTTCCTCAAAAAATTAAAAATAGAACCACCATATGATCTAATTATCACACTACTGGGTATTCGCCCAAAGAATATGAAAACATTAATTCAAAAGGATATATGCACCCCATGTTTATTTCAGCATTATTTGCAATAGCCAAATTAAGCAAGTAGCCCAAGTGTCCATTGACAGATGAATGGATAAAGAAGAAGTGGCATATATATATATATATATATATATATAATGGAATACTATTTAGCCATAAAAAAAGAATGAAATCTCACCATTTGCAACAACATGCATGGATCTAGACAGTATAATGCTAAGTAAAATAAGCCAGTCACAGGAAGACAAATACTTTATGATTTCACTCATATGTGGAATTTAAGAAAAAAACAAATGAAAGAAGGGGGAAAAAAGAGACAAACCAAAAAACAGACTCTTAACTCTAGAGAATAAATGGATAGTTATTAGAGGTGAGGTAGATGGGGAGATGGGTGAAATAGGTGAAGAGGATTAAGAGTACATTTATCTTGATGAGCACTGAGTAACATATAGAACTGTTGAATCACTATATTGTACACCTGAAACTAATATAATGCTATATGTTAACTATACAGGAATTAAAATAAAATAAAATAAGGATCATATATCATGATCAAATGGGATTTATTTCTAGGATGCATGGATGGTTCAATATACACAAATTTATCAATATGATACACCATATCAGCAAAATGAAGGATAAAAATTATATGATCATCTCAATAGATGCAGTAAAAGCATTTGACAAAATTCAATATCCTTTTATGATAAAAACTCTCAACAAATTGGGTATAGATGGGATGCACTTCAACAGCAAAGGAAATCATCAACAAAATGAAAAGGCAAGGGGAGTCACTAGAGTAGGCATCCTTCATAGAGGATGCCCAATATTCAACACAATACTGTCCTAGCCAGAGCAATTAAGGGAAAAAAAGAAATAAAAGGCATCCAAATCAGAAAGGAAGAAGCAAAATCATCTGTTTGCAGATGACTTCATCTTATATATAAAAAACCCTAAAGACTCCACCAAAAAACTTTTAGAACTAATAAATGAATTCAGTAAAGTTGCAGGATGCAAAATCTGTATGCAAAAACCAGCTGTGTTTCTACACACTAACAATAAGCTACTGGAAAGAGAAATTAAGAAAGGAATCCAACTCACAAATGCATTAAAAGAATAAAATACTTAGAAATATATTTCACCAAGGAAGTGAAAGATCTTTATACTGAAAACTATAAAACACTGATGCAAGAAATTGAGGAAGATGCAAAAAAATGGCAAAATATCTCATGTTCATGGATTGGATTAATAATATTGTTAAAATTGTTAACAATAACAATATTGTTGATACTGTTATTAATACTGTTAAAATTCTACTGTTAAAATCAATATTGTTAAAATGACCTAAAGTGATCACCAGATTCAATGCAATCCCTATCAAAATTCCAATGACAATTTTCCACAGAAAAAGAAAAAACAATTCTAAAATTCATATGGAACCACAAAAGACCTAGAATAGCCAAAGCAATCCTGAGAAAGAAAAACAAAGCGGGAGGCATCACACTTCCTAATTTCAACTATATTACCAAGCTCTAGTAATCAAGACAGTATTGTACTGGCATATAAACAGACACAAACCAATAGAACAGAATCAGGAGCCTAGAAATAAGTCCACCCATCAATGAATCTTTGATAAGAGCACCAAAAACACACAATGGGGAAAGGATAATTTCTTCAGTAAATGGTGTTGGGAAAACTAGATATCCACCTGCAAAACAATGAAACGGCCTCTATCATACACCATACACAAAAATTAACTCAAACGGATTAAAGACTTAAATGTAAGACCTGAAACCATAAAACTCCTAGAACAAAATACAGGGAAAAATGCTTCCTGACACTGGTCTCGGCAACAATTTTTTGGATGTAACACCAAAAGCATAGGCAACAAAAAGCAAAAACAAATGAGTGTGCACTAAAGTATGGGTTAGCCTGGTGATGGGTATTAAAGAGGGCACGTTCTGCATGGAGCACTGGGTGTTATATGCAACCAATGAATCATGGAACACTACATCAAAAACTAATGATGTAATGTATGGTGATTAACATAACATAATAATAATTAAAAAAATAAAGTAAAAGGCTTTTTCCGAGCCTAGGTAGATAGGTTTTATATAGAGAGATATATGAAACATATATATAAAATGAAGGGGTGGCTCAGTTGGTTAAGAGTCTGCCTTCAGGTCGTGATTCCATGGTCCTGGGATTGAGGCCAAAGTCAGGCTCTCTGCTTAGCAGGGAGTCTGCTTCTCCCTCTCCTTCCGCCACCACCCCCTCCCCGTCCCCCCACTTGTGCATTTAAAAAAATGAAAAGGCAACATACAGAATGGGAGAAAATATTCTTAAACCACATATCCAATAAGAGGTTAATATCCAAAGTACATAAATATTTATACAACGGAATAGCAAAAGAACAAATAATCCAATTGAAAAATGGGCAAAGGACCTGAACAAACATTTTTCAAAGACAACATACAAATTGCCAACAGGTACATGAAAAGGTGCTCAACATCACTAATCATCAAAGAAATGCAAATCAAGACCACAATAAGATATCACCTCACACCCATTAGGATGGTTTTCATCCAAAAGACAAGAGATAACAAGTATTGGTGAGGATGTGGGAAAAAAGGACTGCTTGAACACTGCTGATGGAAATGTAAACTGGCTAGCCATCATGGGAGACAGTATGGAGATTCCTCAAAAACTTAAAAATAGAACTACCATATGATCCAGTAATTCTACTTCTGGGTAAATATCTTAACAAAATGAAATCACTATCTGGAAGAAATACCTGCACTCCCATGTTCGTTGTAGCATTATTCACAATAGCCCAAAGGGACTCTGTGAGCTCCTTCAGACCATCTGCCTAGATGCTTCATCCATCCATCGCTACTCTATTGCTCCCATGCCACTTTGAACGCTGTGGCATTTTTAGATGTTTGACACCTGGCCTGGCTTTAATCAGAAAACAAAAGCAAAGCACACATCCTGCCTGTTGTCAGAAACCCAAATCTGTATATGGTTTGGAACACACATACACCTCTGATCTTCAACCCTGGCTTCTGCTCCACTCGGGAGTCAGAGCACAGGACCCCCTCTCAAAGAAACTCCGTGGCATTAAACTGTCTTGCCTTCCAGTTCTCTTTTCTTCTCCCCAAAACTGTAGGATCCTTAGTTCCTCTCCAACAGGAAAAATGCTCTGACATCCACATGCATTCCTTCCAATCTAATGTGTTAATGGCAAACTTTCATGCACTGTCCTTCAGGATCTTAGCTTTTGATATTCAAAATTCAGGCTTTTGAAATCAAAACTTTTTCTTTCAAACTACAAAGAGGCCCAGAAGTCCATTTTGAAACTCAAACCTGAGAACTGCTTCCTCATTTTTTCCCTGGATAATACTCCTTTCCAGAGGAAATTGATGCCTCTGGTTTGGTATAAAGGGGAGAAGAGCCACAGGGATGAAAAGAAATTACTAACAGGATTTTTTTAAATGGTTAATATATTAAAATGTTATGACCTATTCCTCATCTGTGAGTATTGCTCACCAAAGGATTTTGGCCCTTTCTGGCTGTGCACACATTCAACTTGGCAGGAATACAGCCTATATGGATTGCTCTGGCCCACATCAGCCTTTCTTTTTTCTATTCATTGGCAATATCTGGTTATATACAATATTTATATTTTCTGGAACATTTGGTCCCCATCATTATTCAAGTGCCTTGGATTCAGAACCCACAAGATCCATAGAATATATGGATAAAAAGTAGAGCCAGCCTATTCAGTAGATTCCACTACTAGCCAAGAAAACTCTGGCACCAAGCAGGAAAAACAAAAATGGAAAAGATGTATGTGTTTAAGAATTACTAAATGAGTATCATTCTTTGAAGCAAATAAGAAAGCAAAAATTCTCTATCAATAGCAAACTCATCAGTTCTTTTAATGTCAAGTGAAATGCCATGAATCCCTCCTGTCTTTGCAAGAATGTTTTGTTATACTTGATAATTTTTTATTGAAATTTACTAAAATAACCCTGAAAGAAACTTCTATTATACAGCTCCAAGCCTTGAAGGAAATGTGAGTTTGGCTAAGCTCAGTGATGAGAATTTACATCTGTGTCAAGCTACCCTGGCTTATAATTCTTTTCCTAAATTACAACCAAGTTTGATTAAAGTGAATACTGCTATTTTCTATCAACCACAGTTAAATGAGACTTACATGGAAACCATTATAATCTGAAGATCAAAGAAGCCCTGATGTCAGTGTTTCAACAACAATTCCAATGTTCAAGAATTCGTACAGAGTCCTACTGTCTCTGGCTTAGATATGAGTCAAAGAAAGAAAAAAATCAATGAAACCCAAGTGTTTCGCAGAAGCCTAAGATGAAGAGGTCATCCAGTTCATTTGAAGGGTCATATTTCAAATCACCCCAGGGGATGATAAATCACCCTATTTCAAAAATCTATAACCTTCTCAAATTGCTTACTCTGTCTATGTTCTTTGTGTTTTTTTCTTTAAATCTTTCCTGCTTATAAAATTAATACTTTAAATATACATAGTATAGAAAATAATAAAGAGGAACTCTCCCTCTCCACCCCCATGATCCTGGCATCCAATGCTAATCAATGAAATACAAGCTGAGTTCGAGCACTGCATCCATGGGTGACTCAGATATACCTAAGGTTTATCTCTGTCACTTCAGGGGCTGTCCTCCAGAACCTTATTTGTATGAATATTGGGAAGTCTTCAGGAGGGAGCTCTCTTGAGGAGCGCTCATGATGAGCTCGATCTGGTGAGAAAGCCCTTAGTTGTTGGACGAAGGGATGGTTCTACACACAACATACATGGGTACTGGACTTTCTCATTCAATTACTTTCTGAGCCCTATAAGGGTATGGGGGGATGCTGTGAATAAAAACTGTAAAAGCAATTTCATTATATTCTGACACACTGGGGCCCAGACACCTCTTCCTTGAGAGCCCTTTACAGATTATGACAGAGAGCCTTCCTGGGGCCCAGAGATGGCTCAAGTGCATCTGTGATGGGCCTGGCATAGAGGTCTAGCCTCAGTGCCCACTGGGATTATCCTTGTTGGTAAGTATATATAAGAACCTGCACTTCCAGAACTCCAAGATATAATCCAGAACATGTTTTATAAAGAGCAGAAGTTCTTTATAATACAGGAAAGAAGCAGGACCCCGGGAAATAGGGTTTTTACTATTGCTATAAGCTCATTAGTATCTACAGGCACGTGAGGGCTATGAAAACATATTAAATAGTCATAATTTTTCATGATACTGGAGTTTCATTTTCTGAGGTGCTTTGTATCCTATTCTTCCTATTTTTTTCATTTACTACATCATGAACAGTTCCTTATTTCATTAAATATTCTTCAAAACATGCTTTTTTTTTTTTTTTTTTAATTAGCTCCTGGATTTCCAGTCTTGACTCAAGTCTCTCCCAATCCTGAATGAAGCAGCTTGACATGGGGGGAGGGGGTGCGCAACTAGACTTTGAGTTAGAATATTTAGCTTTGAGTGCCAGATCTAATATTTACTGCCCATATTATCTAGTCCTTTAGTTATTTAATCTGTAAGATTGGGGGAAATAATACATATTTCACAGGACAAAATAGGGCTTAGTAAAAATATATGAAGAGTACAGATATTTTAAGCATCTATTATTTATCTATATTTTTATAAAACTTTATACGTTCCTTTATCAAGACATACACTCTATTTTTCAATGATTTGCTTTATATCTGTTTCTTCCACTAGACTGTGAGCTTTCTGAAGGGATAGAAGACTCATTTGTGTTTGTGTGCCTACAGCCTACCACAATTCTGACATAGAGTAAATACTAGGTGATTATTCCATAAATGAATGGATAAGTAAATGAATGGTACCTGACACTATTTTATTTACAGGTTTAAAAGAATAACCTCCTGCATACTACCTTATTGAATCCTCACAGCAATCCTTGGGACAAGCGTGGTAGATACCATGAGTCACTGAAATAAAATGCTGGAGGAACCTCAAAAACATTTGGCACCTTCTGGTCTTTGCCAGTTGGATCCATTGCTGTTAGCAAATAAAGTGGGCGCAATCTTTAAACGATGATGTTAGTACCACATTTCCTTGTTCTCTGCTCCTAAATAATGCTCTCTTCTGTAGTTCTACCAGGGTCCACTCTGAGAAGGCCTGCTATGTCCTCAGCCCTCTTCTAAAGAGTTCCTGTCCACAGACGTTTGCTTAAGTGCCTGAAGTCAATTCCTTAAACTTTGTGTGCCCATGCGTTGTACCACATATTTTACCATCTGACTGTGTGTTTTGGACCAGGGGAGGGATTTGACCCAAAGGCAATAAATCCCTGAACTGACCATCAGTCCATAAAGAGGCCTTATGCTTCAGCTTTGTCCAAAAGGGATGACAGCAGTTAATCAAAACTTATCAAAACTCTTATATTTCTATAAATTGGGATTTAAAATATAGAATTTGGCAGAGAATACAGGAAGTAGAAACTAAAGAGGTAGAGAATGCAGTACACAAATACCACTGTCAAATGGTGGCTCCTCAAAATATCACCAAACAACCTGCCCATAAGAGAAATTTGAGTTTCTTGTTTACCTACTTGGTTTACCTACTGGGTGAGAGAGAATACCACCTCAACAGAGTCTTAATAGCATCATAAAAAGTAAACTGCAGAGTCAAGATGTTGATTGAAATTTTTAAGTCTGGTTTAAGGCTGGTCCTTTTGATGAGTGGGAGGGGCTTAATTCAGATGGGGTCAGTCAGGACTATGATATAATAATTTAGAATTAGTGTGCATGGCTAGGTGAAAATTTTGAGGGGAAGGGTTCAGAGTCTTGACTGTAAACTGGTTTTTGATGCCTTCTATTGAAGAGTTGATGGCTCTTTCAGGAAGTTACTGGAATGAACAATAAAGTTATTTACAACTTTTATCTTCCTGAGGAGAGTCTCCTGAAATAGTAAAGTTATGGCGACAGTCAGCTCTGTGAATGGTTTTGGTTCTTATCACAAAGCAGGAGAAGCAAACCAGTAAGTAGAAGCATAAAGTAGAGAAACGTTATACAGAGCAGAAACAGAAAACTGGATCACACTGATGGCGGAGGGCCAGAACAACCAAAATATGTATTTTTTCCCTCTGCAGTCAAGCCTGCTTTGCCCTCAGACAATTGGGGTCGTCATGCAGCCCAACCCTTGACTGATACTACTTTCTTATGTTGAGCAAAAAGAATGAACCAATCCAAAACAGAGTACTCCATGATAAGTCTTAGGCTCACAAGTTCACATTCTTACAAAACCATTCAATGAAGTTTTGGAGTTGGTGAGATCCCAGCTGGATATGAGAGAAACAAATTACCAAATGAAGAAATCATGGATTCTGCTGGCATATTTGACACTTCCCTGGAATCAAGCAGGCAAAGTAAGCTCATTATGCAATGACTAGCAGATCTCACATTTGCTTCTAACACTCACTACCTTGTAAACTGTACACGTTCACAGTAGAAGTATATTTGCTTTGGATTTGGGAACTGTGTCTGGTCCTTTTCCTGCAGTATCCACTCTCTGGAGTAACCCATTTTCCCTCCTGTTTTCTGACCTTTGTTTCCTCTGGGAGCATCTGTAACCCCTCTCACCCAGCAAGAGCCCCCCAAATTCCATAATTCAAGAGCCAGTTCTTTTAATTTGGGTTAATTGCAACAGAATGAGTGGTAGGTGACAAGTGGAGAAGAGCCACTCAGAATGAGCAGCCTACACCTTTTCATACACCAAATGGCATGAGGGGTGTCATATGCCAGAAATTCTTTGTGATGAGCAAGTTCCTCCTCTTATTTCTCCAACTCAGCTTTTTTCCCCATAGTCTACATCTTTCATCAAGATGTAACATTTGCTTAATTAAAAAGTCACAGCAAATTGTTTGTCATTGAAATGACAATAAATATGCCACTAACATTCTGTTCAATTGTCTATAAATTACATTAAACACAGGGAGAAGAGTGTACAGCCCCTGCTTTTATTTCCTGAGACATCAAGAAGAAATCTGTTCAGGCTTACTGTATTTGTCAAAGTTTTACAGTGTTGTTTGGGACAACCTATAGAAGGTTACTGTTCCTAGAGTAGCATGACATGGTGCAATCCCAGCTCTACAAACAACTATTACAAATAACACTCTCTACTAATAGCTCTCCTATCCAGATGGGATCTCACCAACTCCAAAGTTTTGTTGCATGGGAACTATAAGTGAGAATGAAAACTTGTGACCCTGCTCTGGGATCCTGAACAAGCTACTTTAAAAATCACTTGTTTATTCACGAAACAAATATTTTTTAGGTTTTAATTATGTCTCAGGCTCTGTGGTAAGAACTAGACACAATGGCAAGAAAGATACAATCACTACCTTCCTTGGCCTTATGGTATAGTAGTGCCTTCAGTTGAAAAGGCAGTAGTCTCTACTTCCCAAGGATGTGAAGTTACAATGAGATTATTTAACGTGGAGAGTGTCTGATTCAGTGCCAAATCTGTGGCAAATATTCTTTTAACGTATTTCTCTTCTCTCTCTTCTCTTCATAGCTTTCCAAGTACATTTCACTCTGGGTATGTGCTCCTTAGCATTTCAGAGGTTATATACAGACAGAGAAGATAAAAATGTCATGCACGCCTGTCAGATACTCATGCTACCTTCCAATGGCTAAATTCTCTATTTTTTGTTTTAATTCTCTATTTTTGTGTATGCTGACAGTAGGGGATATCTTTAAAAAGAGTCTGCTGGGTTTTTTTTTTAAATCTATCTTAACCTTAATCTATTTTAAGTAGATGCCGAGACAAGGATTAAAGTGTAAATAGTTTCACTGGAAGGTTAAGAAAAACCCATTTCTCTACTCACAACACTTCTGACACCAAATATATAGCTTTTCTACACGAAGCAATTCTCTAATTTTCTGCAAACACCAATTAAGTGTCCTATAATTTAATTTATTCTCATACTAACTACCCAGAATTAGTACAGACTCCCCAAGTCAAAGACTCAGTCCCACAAGACTGCCCCCCACTTCAGATGCCAATTCGAATACTGGGCCTCCTATACTTCTGACCAACTGGCTAAAATCAGAGGTTCCCACGACCCCCTCCATGGGTTCAGTAACTTGCTAGGATATCTCACAGAACTCAGGAAAACACTTTACTTACTACTAATGACTTAATACAAGGGTTGTAACTCAAGAAAGGCCAGGTGGAAAAGATGTATAGGGCAAGGTATGGGGAAGGGGTGTGGAGCTTCCATACCCTCTCTGGGTACTCCCCCCTCCCAGTACCTCCTAGTTTACCATCCTGGAAGTTCTCTGAACCCTGTAGTTTAGTAGGAGTTTTTGTGGAGGGCTTCATCACATAGGCATGATCATTGTTGACTCACTCTCCTATCCCTCTCACCTCCCCAGGGGTCAGGTTGAGAGTTCCTAGTATGGCTTGGTCTTTCTGATCAGTACCCATCCTGAAGCTATTCAGAAGCCTACCAACTGTCATTTCATCAGAACAAAAGATTCTACAGGTCTTTATCACAATAGTGAGAAGAGTTCTTCTGTGTTTTGTATTTCAGTGGTATGTAGGCTACAAGTCCTATTCAAATACTCTAGGCTTTTGAGAGGAATCTTTTGTAAATGTTCAGCTCCAATTTAGCATTTCTAAGAGCTCTGTTTCTCAAATACAGGGCCAAGGGATGGTTCACCATGCCTGGTCTCCTCCAACTATGCTTCAGCACATCCTACCTGCAATCCAGAAGCCTGGGAAGTCCCCAGAAAGTTCGGGGAGATCATTCCCATCTGAAGATGGGGTCTGGAATCAGTCTTGGCATCCTACACACAGTGTGCATGTAGTGAACTTAGGGCTTTCACAAGCCTTCAGAAGTACAGCTCCGCTCTACCCCAAAACTGCTCCCATGTCTTCCTAATCCTTAATCCTTCCAAGGCTTTCTAGTTATCTCCCCACCTTCCAGCACCTGGACTTAAGCCCTTTATGAGCTCCCCTTCCTGGGACCCTGAGACTTACCTTGCTCTAATTTACACCATCCGGTATGGGTTTAATCTTTTCCCCAAAATGCAATGGATTATCCAGAAGCATGATACTGTCACCTACCTGATTTCAAGTATGCAAGTATGGCCAATTTCTGGAGACTTCTGATTTATATCTTACTCACTGTATCAGATACTAGGGACTTCAACGTTGACCAAACCCACTTTCACCCTGCTTCTTAGGACACTATCATTTGGGAAGCTGGGAAAGATTACTAGCCTCAGCCCAAGCCCCTGACTTCTTTCTCCCCAAATGGTCCATTCCTGTGATCCAGCATGCCTCACAGAAAACCTGCTTTGGAGTGACTACATCATGGATCAAGGCCATTCTTGGATTCTTGCCCTCGTGGCTTCCACTATATCCTAAATCAAATGTACTCTTCAGTCACATGAAAAAGAATTTGGTAAATTCAGAGTTAATCCAACCCATCTGATTTAATCTTCCTCTTGAGCAATATAATCTCAGACTATACCTCAAAAAGCTACTTAGATGAAGTACATTATATTGGCTTTATTCTGAAATAATTATGCAGACATTTTCTGTGGAAAACTTTTAAGACAGACTTCTATTTCTGTTTGTTTGTTTCCTTTCTTCTACTTCACTGATTACTACTCAAAGGTGAGAAGAAAAAAAAAATTAGGGTCTTCCAGAGTTTTCATCCAGAGACCACCCCCCACTAAATAAATTCTAAAGAAATGATGTGAGGTAAAAACAAAAATGAGGTCATAGCTGATCATATCCCACATTCTGGTTATACTTGCTCTAATAGTTTCATATTTTTTGACATTTCTCATGGCCAAGGGACATGTTCTTTTTTTATTTCAATAAGAAGATGTAACTACTTTATACATGAGAAAAAGAAGATGGAACCAATCAAACATTTGTTGAGCCTACTACGTACTCTGGTTCATTCATTTCACAAATATTTACGGAGTGCCTGGTCTGTGAGAGTCATCATCCTAGGTAGGCCCCCCATCTGGGGATACAGCAACAAACAACTGGGCATAATCCTACTGTTGTGGAGTTTCCTGGGCAGAACACACTTAGATCAAACAGGGGCAATTCTTGTATTTGTGGATGGTCATCCAGACTCCTTGGTATCTGGCTGTTTGGTGGTGGTGGTATGATTCTTTGTGATTTTATGTCTTTTGTGAGGCAGGTGGAGGAATAGGTACAGTTTTACCCATTGTTTGGGGAAGTTGAGAAGGATAAATGAAAGAGATAAGAGACATATTAATTAGTTTACCTATTTAGGAGAGTGATATCACCAAGATGGCAACATAGGTTGTTCCTAACTCTGCTTCCCTTCACAAGAAGAACAATGAACAACTATTCATGAACAAGACACCA
The DNA here is from genome assembly GCF_004348235.1 of Phoca vitulina. Classification (NCBI taxonomy): domain Eukaryota; kingdom Metazoa; phylum Chordata; class Mammalia; order Carnivora; family Phocidae; genus Phoca; species Phoca vitulina. Next base: position 51,728,041 of record NW_022589709.1, read on the forward strand.
CTGAGAAAATCCTAGAACATACTTAACAGTAGCTTGGGCTTAGAGGAAAAAAGAAACTAAAATTTAAGGTCAAAACATGTATTCATGCTATGCATGCTCTCCTAGTGTGCCAACAGCAGTTTAATGGAAAAAGACTGAAATCAGGAACCATTTACCCCCCACAATAATGTTAAACAAACAAAACACCACCAAGAGCAAACCCTCCCTCCCTCCCTCCTCTGCCTTTAGTCCACTTGTTGTCTCTCCCACAGACATACCATTTCCCAGTCCTCACACTCCCACGGTGCCCCGACAGAAGTAAGAGCGTGTGCTCAGCCACTGTAATTACCTCATCACCGAGACCATGCTGATCCACTCACCTCCCCTGTTTAGACTAAGTGACATAACTACATCTGAGAAAAGGCAAGCAGGAACACAGATGCCACTGCTACCTCCAAATAAGAAGGATAATTCTTAAGGTTCCTGCTGAGGAAGCAAGGAGAGCCATCAGGACCCTGACATACATGGACAGGTTGTCATTCACAGACCAAATCAGCCACATCTTGCTGTGGTTAGAGCCGCACTGTGGAGTCATTGTGGGACCTTAGGAAAGAGAAGAGAGGGTTGGTCAAGAAACTTGATTCTGGAGCCAACACTGCTGCTGCCTGGGGCTTCCAAGTCCTGGCTTCTCTGCCAAATGAGAACAGTACTAGCCACCTTCTTATCTCTCAGCACAGGAATGAAAATCAGATGGGATAATACGTCAGTGTGTTGTTGCAAATCGTAAAGCATGATGCCTACAGGAATCGTTAACACTGAATGACATGTTGAATGTCAAAGAGCTTGTAAGTACAAAATGAGGCAACTTCCTAGGAATTTATGATACGAGATTATACTGAAAATGCCTGCGCTGCTGGAGAGGTTATCCAGCACTTGAAGGAGTATGTCAGGGGCTGGTAAACCCAAAACCACTGGCAATGAGAAAGCCACAGTGTTAGAGGACAGGACAAAACAGAAACCAAGGGAATTGTGGAAAGGGCTTGGTGGTTGGCATAACCCAATCCAGATGTCCACGGAAGGACAGGAAGGAAAATCGTTGACAGTTGAAATACACTAACAAGCCCTGAGTCACCAGTCAGGCGAGAGTTCTCTCCCCAACCCTACAGCCAGAGTGGCTCACAGGTAACAAAACCAATGGACAGATTTGGACTCATCACTTCCCTTGCTCCTATGGCACATACAACTAACTAATTCGTAAAAATCAGTGCTGGAAACAACCCAGGTGTCTGTCAACTGATGAACAGATAAATAAAATGTGGACCATCCACACAATTAAATATATTTTGGCCATGAAGGAATGAGGTACTGACACCTGCTACAATGTGGATGAACCATGAAAACAGGCTAAGTGGAAGAAGCCAGACACAAAGGGCCACATGGTGTATGATTCCATCTGCATGGAATGTCCAGAACAGGCAAATCTCCAGGGACAGAAAGTAGATTAGAGGTTGCCTAGTGCTAGAAGAAGAGGGAAGGCGTGGCAATGGGCAATCTTTCAGAGGTGATGAAAATTTTCTAAAATCAACTTACAGTCAATTTATAGTTGCATATATCTATGAATATACTAAAAATTATTGAACTGTATACTTTAAATGGGTGAGTTGTATGGTATATGCCAAAAAAACCTTTGTAAAGCTATATTTTTAAAAAGTCATGCTCCCTTTCTGACCCACTTCCAACTAACATTAGCATTCTCTGGCAGAAGCCAAGAGCATCACACAGTTAAATCCACCCTTTCCCATCAATGGCCCTACTAAAAGATGAGAAGGAACAGGGACAAGGCTATCCATGCAGGGACAGGGCTCAGAGACCTTATTGCAGGCCCATGCTAGCAGTTCTTAGGTTAGGCCTCCGTAAGGCACTTTTAATGTTCTGTCTTCCTTCAAGCTCCTACTGAATTAGGACAATTTAGATATTTTGCTTCATCTATTTTCTTTCCTGGCTTACTCAAGCATCAGATTAAAGAAACAAAAATTAACTACCACCTTCCTTTCAAAACCTATGGTGGTTTGAAGAGGATCTGTCTAGGTTAGGGCCAACCCTGGTCCATACCAGCAACCACTAGCTGACATTTCTGCACAAATGCAGTTATCGCCCTTGTCTCTCACAAATGCCCAATAATAAGTGTCCCATCTACAAGATAAGTCATTCCCATTACTCTCTGTCAGGGCTCTTTTCCTTCTTAGCACTTACCTCAGTTTTATGTGGGTGTTTATTTCTATCTACCTCCTCCATTAGCCTGCAAGGTCACCATAGTGTAGTAATCTTGACATCGAAGCTCACCACCTTGGCCTCTGCACCAGGCACAGAGCCTGCACAGACCAGACCTTCTGTAAGCATTTGTTGAAGGAATAACAAAGCCCCAATGTGCTGCTTTAGAGATGAGTCACGATCAAGACCACCTGGTTTCTTTTAAGTACTATTTAACAGTCAAAAGAATCAGAGCTCCTCCACTTGTCTCCTTAAACCAAATTTGTCATGTGCATATATTTTCCCCCAAGCATTCCTCCCTTTGAGAACCACCCCTCTCGTTCATGTGACCCTGCACCTGGCTGTTGGTATGGCCAGGGGTTGTTATCATGGCTACTTTGACTGGTTCAAGCTGGACATGTGGCCAAAACTGGGCCAATCAGAATCACCTAGAAACATCTCTACAAGCACTTTTAGGAAAGATGCTCTAAGACAGGGTTTTTCAATATCAGCCCTGTTAACTTTTTGGTATAGATAATTGTCTGTCCTATGCATTCTAGGATGTATATTAGCATTCCCAGTAACAAGTCCTAATTATGACAAGCAAAAATATTTCCAGACATTGCCAAAGAATCATTAGCAGTGCAAAATTAACGCCAGTTAAGAACCACCATCACTGTAAAATGTGTCTGTGAGGACACAAAAAACTGGATTTGCTTGCATCCATGTTCCCTGGGGCTCCCTGGAAAGAAGCTTTCACAGAGAAGCCATCTGCAGGAGGAGAGAATGAAGCCAATAGAAAAAGAGAAAGAAAGCTGAGAGATGGAGAGAGACATAATGACATCTTTTAAATCTCATTTGGATTTGATTTTTAGGTTACTTGCAACTAAAGCAGATTCCTGACATCTATGTCCATATGTGACTTATTTCCTCAAGCCAAGTATGACCCTTGTATCTCTTCCAGAGCCACATGTGCCTATACTAACTAAAGAAGGTGAGCTGGTCAAAAAGACACATGATCAGCCAAATCAAACAGACATAGAAACCCTTTGCATATCCATGGGGGCATCTAGTACAACTTGTGTATTCTTCATATGTTTTCTAGGACACCAACTGGTATCATCCAACAAGTGGTTGAGGAAAGTATGTTAGTTTCCTAGGGCTGTCTTAACAAGTTATCACAAACTAGGTGGCTTAAAACAATGGAAATTTATTCTCTCACAGTTCTAGAGGCCAGACGTCTGAAAGTAAGGTGTCAGCAGGATTGGTTCCTTCTGGAGGCTTCAAGGGAGAATCTGTTCCCTGCCTTTTTCCTAGTTTCTGGTGGTGGCCAGCAATCCTTGGCATTCCTTGGGTTGAGGCTGCAACACTCCAACCTCTGCCTCATATGGCCTTCTTCCTTGTGTGCCCATGTACATGACTGTCTTCTCCTCTTATAAGAATTTCAGTCACAGGATCTAGGACCCACCCTAATTCATTATGACTTCATCTTAACTAATTACATCTGTGAAGACTCTAATTCCAAGTAAGATCACATGCTGAGGTCCCAGATGGATGTGAATTTGTGGGACTCTATTCAACCTATTATAGACGACAAAATAATATATTAGAGAGCTTTAAAGCTGTCAAGGCATTTTCAAGAAAAGAAATAAAGGAGGTAGGCATATAATCATCTTTTTCCAGGATGCCTTGAAGAACTCTGAGCTTCACTGAGCAAGGTAGATAGCCACCTCATAATGTCAGCTGGGACACTGGAGACAAGTTGGATTGGCTAACTGAAGACCACTATCTCTCTCTTCCACACTCTGCCTAAAATTTCATCAGCAGCCTCAGCTCAAGGATCTAAATATTCTGTATATTGTTTCAAAAGCCACCTGAATTTCCATTTAAAATTCTGTCCAAAGCAATATAACACCATAGCCAGCCAAAGGAGCTCTTCTTTTTCCAGTTTATTTGGCAACATGGATATTCATTTCTTAATGCGTGTATTATAATCAAACTGATTAATTACTACATGATTTGCCCCAGAGGATAAGGACGAGGACTCCAGCAGAGGAGTAGCAGCCAGAAGGCATTTGAGGGTTTTTATATATCAAGAGCCTTTGTTCTCATATGATCACTACCAGTAGCTCCTGGGTGGAAGCAAAGGAAAAAAAGGAAGACAACTTTGCTTTGTTTTATGGCGAAATTTTGGGGTAAAAACGTTCAACGACATTAGAGAGTCCTGGAACATTCAAGAGTCCTTTAATATAAAAGAATTCGTGTTCCTTCGTGGCTATAATATCATATGGAAGGACTAAAGCCTAAACTGAAGCTAAAAGCAGTACTCCATGGATACATTTTGAAGCAGGGTCATACTTACCTCCAGTTATTGATAATCATTTGAAGTGTTGGGATTATCTACAATCATTCTTGCTCGCCAGTAAGAAATAGGACTAAAATTTCACTTTCAAAAGTGAATTCCATGTTGTATTTACAATCAGGATCTAGTCAACTCAAGAGTTTATAAGAATGATAAATCTCACTAAGATCTACTGTTTTTAGGTAACAAAGAGTTATTCATCATAGCCAGGCCATAAATAGTACTTTAAGAGATAGATTTATTAAAATTGGTTCTTACATCATAGACATTAGCTCTGTCTGTAACTATGTCTGCCTAGGGGTAAGATGATAGATGGGAACCATGTTCTCCCAGGATCCAAGTCCCAGAAGTGATGGCTCAACCTTAGGAGGAAGATAAAAAGTCAAGTCACTAAATTGTGCAGAGAGATGGATCACTTTTTGGGGTTTGAAGTTCCATGTTACTGCTCACATGAATAGAGCACAACTCTGTTCGTGACATTCTGGATAGAGGGCAGTTCTAATCAGTTTGTACCAAGACAGTGAGAAGTCATAAGACACCCAGAGTTACTAGGGTATTTCATTGACTTAAGCCTAACCACAGTCTCTCTTTTTCAGGACTATGGCCTCTGAGATCTCTGATTCCAAGTAATCCAGATCAGAATTATTTCAAGGGGCCCCCAACAGTGAACTAGTACCCTCCTTGCCTTCTGAAGACCTGTTTTGAGCAAACAAAATACTGTAGCCAAAAGAAATAGTTTATAGGCAGGAACCTAATCATCTGAATTGGGGTGGGGGGAAGCCCATCTCTCCCTAACCTTCTGAAAACATATCAAACTATATCAAAACTATCAAAAATTCTTCCTTAAAATGTGAAAAACACAGATTTGGTCTTGTGCTGTAATGTGTAATTCATGCTTTAAGCATACATGTGTGTAATTGAAACTACGATATTGGCACAAAAATAAATATATAGATCAATGGAAAATAAAACAGAGTCCAGAAATAAACCCATGATTACATGGTAAATTAATCTATGAAAAAGAAGGCAAGAATATACAATGGGGGGGCGCCTGGGTGGCTCAGTTGTTAAGCGTCTGCCTTCGGCTCAGGTCATGATCCCAGGGTCCTGGGATCGAGCCCCACATTGGGCTCCCTGCTCGGCAGGAGCTTGCTTCCCCCTCTCCCACTCCCCCTGCTTGTGTTCCCTCTCTCGCTGTGTCTCTCTCTGTCAAATAAATAAATAAATTCTTCAAAAAAAAAAAAAGAATATACAATGAGGAAAAGATCATTTCTTCAATAAATGATGCTGGGAAAACTGGACAGTTACATTCAAAAGAATGAAACTGGGCCACTTTCTTACATCATACACAAAAATAAACTCAAAATGGATTGAAGACCTAAATGTAAGACCTGAAACCATAAAACTCCTAACTTGCACAGTAAAGGAAACCATCAACAAAACAAAAAGGCAACCTACTGAATGGGAGAAGATATTTGCAAATGACATATCCAATATGGGATTAATATGCAAAATATATAAAGAACTCATACAACTTAACACTCAAAAAAACCCAAATCCCATTAAAAAGGGGGCAGAGGACCTGAATAGACATTTTTCCAAAGAGGACATACAGATGGCCAACAGACAAGGAAAAGATGTTCAATATCACTCATCCTCAGGGAAATGCAAATCAAAACCACAATGAGATATCACCTCACACCTGTCAGAATGGCTTGAATCAAAAAGACAAGAAATAGCAAGTGTTGGCAAGGAAATAGAGAAAAGGGAACCCTCTTGCACTATTAGTGGGAATGTAAACTGGCACAGCCACTGTGGAAAATAGTATGAAGATTCCACAAAAAACTAAAAATAGAAATACCGTATGATCCAGTAATGCAACTACGTATCTATCTGAAGAAAACAAAAACATTAGTTCAAAAAAATATATGCACCCCTATGTTTACAGCAGCATTATTTACAATAGCCAAGATATGGAAGCAACCTAAGAGTCCATCCATAGATGAATGGATAAAGATGTGTCATATATACACAATGGAATATTACTCAGCTATAAAAAAGAATGGTATCTTGCCATTTGCAACAACATGAATGGACCTAAAGGGTATTATGCTAAGAGAAGGAAGCCAGACAGAGAAAGACAAATGGAAAGAAAACTTATATGTGGAATCTAAAAAACAAAACAAATGAACTAACATACAAGCAAACAACAACAAAAAATAGAAACAGACTCATAAATATAGAGAACAAACTGGTGGTTGAACCAGACACAAAGGTGGTGGGGGGATGGGTGAAATAGGTGAAGGGGATTAAGAGGTACGAACCTCCAGCTATAAAATAAATAAATCATGGGGATGAAAGGTAAAGCATAAGTAATACAGTCAATAATATTGTAATAATTTTGTATGGTAACTACACACTTATTGTGGTGAGCATTTTGTAGCATATATAATTGTCAAATTACTATGTGGTATACTTGAAACTAATATATTATATGTCCACTATACTCCATTTAAAAATTGTCTTAAAATTTAAAAAAAAGAGGGGCACCTGAATGGCTCAGTCAGTTAAGCATCCAACTCTTGATTTCGGCTCAGGTCATCATCTCAGGGTCCTGGGAGTCAGTGAGCAGTCTGCTTGTCCCTCTCTCTCTTCCTCTGCCCCTCCCCCTGCTGGTGCTCTCTCTCAAATAAATAAATAAAATCTTAAAAATAAATAAAAATTAAAAATAAATAAAAATAAATAAAATTTAAAAAATACATGTGTGCTTACATCATAAACCTCTTCAACAATTCTCCCCAGAAGATTTTACTCCATAACACTGTGCTAATTCACAGCTTTTCTCTCCTCTCTTTCTTTTTTTTTTTTTTTTCTGAAAAGGAATACCAAGTAGAAAACTGAGTTGTAAACAAAAATTCACATCTCGGGTGCCTGGGTGGCTCAGCTGGTTAAGCGACTGCCTTTGACTCAGCTCATGATCCTGGAGTCCCAGGATCGAGTCCTGCATCAGGCTCCCTGCTCAGCAGGGAGTCTGCTTCTCCCTCTGACCCTCCCCCTTCTCATGCTCTCTCTCTCATCCTCTCTCTCAAATAAATAAATAAAATCTTTTAAAAAAATTTACATCTCAAAACAGAATTCTAAAGATAAAGTTGGTAATTCTGCCTCCCTTGCTAGCGTATCTCCCACAATTTCCCTTAACACACACTCAACTAGACTAGTTGCCATTCACAGATCCAAAATCCTTGTTCTCCTTGGTGATGTCTCTGGTCTCTTCAGCAAGACTATCTCTCTTCTTCGATCTTATTTACTTTCAGAGTCTTTCCACTGTGCTTTTCACCTGGCAGGTGTGAAGTAAATTTGTTGAATTAAATCTCACTGTTACAAGGCTGGTCAAACCCACAGGATCTAGGAAATTTTACAGACCTCATGATGGCACATTTGCTTCATGTAAACAGATAACTCAAGTATCTCAATCCCAAATCCAGAGTTTGAATAGCAGACTGATTCAGTTAAACTTCTGTATTCTTCTCCAGTGCATTCCAAGATCCATCCTCACTGTGCCCTCTCCCCAACCCATCACTGTAATAGCACATGTTCCATAATGAATAGAATACAGTATCAAGAGAAATAAAAGCAGTGAGCCAAATTTTCCCCCTTGTAGGAAGAGATGAGTCCCCAGGAGCCTCCCCTGTTGATCTTCTGTGCCGTTGATTAACACCAACCAATTGGCAATTGAAAGTTTCCATAGATCAATGGGTTCCTAATTTTTTGGTCCAAAGGCTATTACTCAGAACCTTGAGCCTCTTATCCAATATCCAGATCACATATGAGTATAATATAAATATCAGTTGGAATCTTCAGCCTCTTGAGATCTGAGTAAAATTGCCTCATCTCATTTAGCATTCTGGCCTTCAGGACTCCAATATTCCTCCAAGACAATTGGATCTGAGGAACCCTGGTGTGCTTTCTCCCCATCTCAGGAGGCTTTCCCTCACGTGACACCTAAACATAATCAACCTAAACATGAAATGAGTTTACCTGCTTAAAAACCCATGCATTCTTACCCAAAACATTCTTAATTTTTTAAATATCTGGGATTCAGATTGCAGATGCAACAAAAAAGTCATCTAAAAACCTCTATTAATCATTCTTACTCTCCAAAATTTTTGTGTTCACCTTAACCTTGAAGGGTTCATCTTTTGTTCCTTCCCCCTCTCAGAGACCAGGTACCTCTCCTTTCATCCTTCTTTTCTTCATCACCTCTTCTCTCATGAAAATGACAAATACAGTCCTCTCCTCATTCATGCGGGTCTGCCCTCTTTCCTCAAGTTCTGTCACCAGCTGACACCTAGGCTTTTGCTGCCTCACCTCCTACCCCACATGCTTATCTGGGTATTTCTCCAAACATAATTCTCTCCCTGAGAGGAACTATCTTGCCAAATACATCAAGAAAGTACAAAATTTTTTTTCCCCAACTTGTTTCAGAAGAGAAGAAAGTAATTATACATCTAACTCTACCTAAATCACATAAGGAAACCAATATATGGCCCAGAATAAAAGTAGATGTGATCTGCCAACCAGAAATCAGCACACTGAAGAATAATACAAATATTATTTGGATGGAATAAAAGGAAGATGGACTACATTGCAGGATAGATTTAAAATAATCAGTGTCTACAGAACTCACCCCTGCAAGATGTCAGCTACCCAAGATAGCTCACCAGAATTCCACCTGAGTATCCTCTTTTATAAAATTTCCCATCAAACAGGTCAATTAATAGGGTAGTGACTGACATGACATATAACACAGCAAGTCCCAAACCAGGGACACATGAAGAGGAAATGGAACCCTTTAGCCCCTGAAGTAAGGGATACAGGAGTTCTAGTGCAAGGCCAAAATCAAGTCTGAGGAATCAAAGAAGCCAAATGTCACAAAATGCAAGGAGAAATTCTCACTTGGGAATTCAGGCCAAAGTTTAGGAATCTGGAGAGCAAGTAAAGCAGTAAGAAACAGGTGATCACATTTTGTTATGGAGGTCAGGGTTTATCTGGCCGTAAGATGTTTTTAATGGACTAGGGTGACTTATTAATGGTCCCTCCTGACATCAGATAGATCTCTGCAACACAAAATGGGTGGTGCTAGCCCACAGTCTAGACACAGCCCTAATAAAGATGAAAAAGGAGAAAGGAAATTTATTCTACAATTCAATTATGCCAGTCAGTGGCACATTTTTTTCCCAAGTCACAAACACATTTACATAGTCTGCGATTGCAAAGCAGATACCTCAAAAATAAACTGGAATGAACGAAAATGGATTTTAAATTACAGAGGTAACATTTCTATTTCATGCCATCTGTTATAACTCAAGTTTCCAACAAATGGATTATTCACCAGAAATAATGCAAAAAAATGAGATCAAAACTATATTATAGGAAACAAAGATATTTTTAATGATGATAGATAATTTTAAAAGTATGGATTCAATCTATTTTTTTAACTTAAGAGTTACTTATAGATTAATGATTATGCATCAGTGTTCTTGGGTGGACCAACGTGATGATAAATTAAACCTTTTCGTGAAATAATCCTAGAAACACAAGTGAACATTTTATCTATTTTGCAAATCTCCTAGCACTAGAACTAAAGTATGGGTGTTTGCCTGGAGAATGTTGTACTCCACAGATTCCCTTTGAAATCTGAGACGGTAGGTAATGGCAATTGGGCAAGGATTAGGAGACCTGAACATCTCTGGGTTTCTCCACCATAGCACTAGGGGCACTGAGTGTTCAGATCTGATGAATAAACAAAATCCCAAACTCCCTAGTTTTAATCATAATCAATACCAACTGCTGATTTGTATCAGAAAACAATTAGGACTCTGTAATTTAGTGCTGGCGCAAGTACCTCAGAATCAGAACTAATCAAAACACTCAGGCCACCACAGAATGTGGTTTAGAACAAGAAAAAAACAAAACAAATAGGGTGAGATATCTCCTACAAGCCTCCTCGCCTCATCAACACAGCAAGAGAATATTTCAGTAATGTCTTGACTCTAGTATTTTCATATGGCCAGCCAGGAACAAGATGGCAGGGGAAGGCTTTCTTAGCATGATAGGAGTTAGTCATTGAGTGGTTCATCCTCATTCACCTCTACTGACACTGATACAGAGGCTCTTGCCCACTTCAATGACAGGTGCATAGAGTAAGCAGGCCCCAAAGTCCAGTGACGCTCCCCATATTAGACATCACAGGGGCTCACACGGGGAGACTAAACAAGGAGGTACAAACTGTAGACCCCCAGTTTGGAGGACAGCACACATAGGCTCCTCCATGCAGGGGACTGACCTGGTGGTATTTATCTGCCCTCCCCTTCTGCTGCCCTTTTTCCTTTGTTCTACCAGAGGTGGAATGATAGAGATTTATAGAAATAAGGATCGTGGGCATTTGGGATTGTATGCAGGTGAGCATCAGCTTTGAAGGCTTTTCAGCTGTTGTCATGTATTCTCAAAAGCAAAGGCTAGCCCTCTTCTCAACTCTGCCTAGCCCAGGAGGAGAATAAAGGTGATTGCCACACTATTCTAAAGACTATCGCTGTATTCTATGTATAATACAGATTTGCTACAATGGGAGGAGGTTCGCTAACACTTTCTCCTCCAATGAACAAGTGTACCTACTTTGCAAAACACTGACCTAGGCAAATGAAGGATCAGTGGCATACTCCTTGAGTGCTGACTTCATTTTCATACATAACTTAGAGTCTAAATTTTAGCATTAGCCAGGAAAACGTGGCTCTCTTTAAATATAATGCACCAGAAAGAGCATAGAAGGCCAGGCATTTCGGTTTACATACTAAATCTGCAACTCCTTCATTGTTTGATCTTGGACAAGTCCCTAAATTGTCTAGCCTTTTTTCTTTTCAAAATCAGAGGGATTGGAATGGATCCGTGATCCTCAAGACTATGCATGAGAAGCACCTCTGGATTTTATAGAAAAACAAATGCCACTGGCCAAACACTTAACCCACTGTCTCTACAGCAGGGACACTCAGATAAGCATCAAGCTTCCTTTCTGTTTTACAATCTTTGAACTCTGGTGATTGTGTAGTCACTGATTCATTCAGTGTATACTTGTGCAGTGTCCATTATGTGCCACTGTTTAGGCTGAATTGTGTCCCCTAAAAGTCATATGGTAAAGTCCTAACCTCTAGTACTTCAGGATGTGACTGTATTTGGAGATACGGTATTTAAACAGGTAACTAAGTTAAAATGAGGCCATTGAGGTGGGCCCTAATCCAATATGACTGGTATCTTTATAAGAAAAGGAGATCAGGACTGAGATATGCACCAAGGGAAGACCATGGGAAGACCCAGGGAGAAGACGGCCATCCACAAGCCAAAGAGAGAGCCTCAGAAGAAACCAATCCTACCAACACTTTGGTCTTGGACTTCCAGCCCCCAGAATTGTGGGAAAATAAATTTCTGGTCTCTAAGCCACCCCGTTACCCAGTTTTTTCTTATGAAAGTATATTCTGTGGTACTTTAGTATGTTGTTATGGAAGCCCTAGCAAAGTAATGCACAGGGTAAGATACAAGATTCTGGGTGTAACACAGGGCAAAACAGAAATGGTCTCCATTCCCATGGAGTATACGATAGAGGGGAGGGTCAGATGAGAAAAAAATTACAAGCTACGGTGAGTCCTATGAAGCTCACATACTGGTTGCTGTAATAGAGAGGGACAAGATAGGTGAGGCTTGACTCACTCTCAATGAAGTCACCAGAGAAGAACTCCCTGAAGAAGTGACATGCAAGCTGTCAAGCTGAGACCTGAAGGATGACAATGAGGCAGTCATGTGATAGATGAAGGAAGAGCCTTCCACCCCTGAGGAAGCAGCAGATGCAAAGACCCAGAGCTGAGAAGGAAAAGTGCTTACTTGAGGAAATGAAATGCCTAGTAGCCAAATGCAGTTCATGATGAGGGACGTGACATGAAATGAGGTTGGATACGTGGGGGGTGAGGGTGGGGCACAGTGCCTTTGAAAGCTATGGCAGGGAGCTTGAACTTTATTTCAAGTACAGAAAAAGCAATTGAATTCAATTTTATTTTTAAAAAGGAACAAAGAAGTTTTTGAGCTCAACCTCAGTTAAGCCATGCCTAGAGAATAATCTTTTTACTGGAATCCCAAGGTTGTGACCAAAGCATGGCCATCCCCTGGCGGCAGTGTACTAAATTACCCCTTTAGTTCTTCTGAGTGGTAATTAAGCCTCCTGTGGCAAGTTTAAAATTTATACAAGGGCCTGAGATAAACAGAAATGTTACTTTTTAAATTTGTTATACCCAAACACAACTTACGAGATCTTATTTTCAATGATAATAGAATAAAAGTTTATTCCTATTTTTTTTTAAATGGAATGCTCTTAAGCAGGGAATTGGCATTTATGCATAATGAAAATAAGGCTCTTGCTATCTGTTCTGGCTACAGCATGAAGACAATAGACACCATATTGTGAAGTTAGACCCACATTGATATTTCAAAGTCGGTGTCTAAAAACTGCTTAGATCACATCTAAGATCTTCTCTCACATTTTGTGTATAAAAAGATCAGAATCTGGAGATTAAAGAAGAGGGTTTTTTCTTTAAGGATTTTTGGGGAGAGCTGTAAGAACATCCTAAGTCCCACCATACAATGTTCCAAATATCACATTAGTCTACTATATTACTGATATCACATCGATTTGACTGGATGAGCAAGAAGCAAGTGTATTGGAGGCATTCTTAAAGTACTGAATTCCAGAGGGTGGGAGAAAAACTCTAAGAAGATACAGGATCCTGCCTGTATCTGTGGAGATTTTAAAGGTTCCATGCTCTGGGGTATGCCAAGGTATCCCACCTAAAATGAAGGTCAAATTATTACATCTCATACCTCCCACCACTGAGAAAAAAGCACCAAGCTGGTAGGTCTGGGCTGGCTAGCCATCTCAGTTTGTCCAGGCCTGAGGGATTTCCTGAGTGCAGGACTTCCAGTGCTAAATCTCAAAAGTCCTGGTCAGCCTTGTAGGCGTCTTTGTTTTTAAAAGTCCCTTTGCGTCAGGTGTATGCTTCTTGCAGCTAAAAAGCATTCTAACTTATACTGTCCCAAAGTCTCAGGAAGCCCTGCACAAAGTAGGAACTCTACCACTGTCTGATGACTGAATTGAGCTCTAGTTGAATGAACTATTCCCAAACAAACCAGAAGCATCCGTTAGATCCAAAGTGTCTAGCACAATTCCTAGACCACAGACGGTATTTGCAAATATCTGTCTAAAGCCAGAATAGCTTCATGATTTACCAAGCAAAAGAGAAACTTTAGGAGTCTTGGATGGAAGGCTGAAAATGAGAAAAAAATAGCTCAGTGAAACTCAAGTTTCAAGAAAGAAGAATCTTTCTGTTCAAATGGACACAAAAGAAGCTGCATCCGGCAGGTCAGGGGGAAAAAAACCTGAAGAGGTCTCTAGCCTCCTCTGGTGGCTCAGCCTGGATGGCAGCGTGTCACTCAGAAGTCTGTGCTAAGGTAGAGACGTGGAAGGGGAGTGGAAAGAACACCCGTAAGAGACATTCCTAAGGAAACGGAGTCAGAATTTGATGTCTGGAAACTATCTTTACAAGAAGGAGAGGGATGAATTAAAGGAAAACTCCAAGCTGTCCTGCCTGCATCCATTCCGTTAGCTCCCAGGACTGAGGGCAGCTGAGAGCTCTCAGCAGAGTCAGTCTCCTGGACTTGCCCTCAGCTCAATGAGCTGATTCACCCCAGGCCAAGCCTCCTTCCTGGGAGCAGCCCAAATCCAAAGACCGGTCCTTGCAAACAGCACAAAGTCCCAGGCCCCTCAGTGCAATTGGGAACAACTGTGAAAGGCCATCCTGGCTTTGGAACTGCCCGTAACTGGGCTGGGGCTTCTGCTGCAGTTCAACAGCTCAACTTCTCCCTCAGCCCAGCCCGCTTTCCTCCTTCTCACACTGGTGCTCATCTCAAGAGCATTCCCCACTAGCTGTGTGCATGCAAATCTCCTGCTCAGAGCCTGCTTCTCTGTGTCAGAAACTGTGATGGGTCTGAGATTCTTATCCTACTTGCAAGCTGGCACATTAACCTGCCACAGGTTCAGAGACTCTGGGAGAAGACACAAGAACCCCTGGGTCAAGGACCAAGAACGTTATTACCTCTGGCACAGGAGCTAGCACGAACTGCTTGTTCAAATTGATTTTCCTTGCTCCACACATCTCAACGGTGGTGCAGAACACACAGTAGGCTTATGTCACAGCTAAGGGCCCTAAGCTTAGGAAATCCCCATCTTTTTTTATTATGAAGTTTTAAATTTTAATTCCAGTGTTGTGAACATACCATTTATATTAGTTTCAGGTATACAATATAGTGATTCAACAACTCTATCCATTACACAGTGCTCACCATGAAGTGTGCTCTTTATTCCCATCACCTTTCACCCATCCCCCTTCCACAGGAAACCCCAATCTTTTAAATGGGACAACTACCAAACCTGCCTACTCTTTACCCCAGAGGGAGACACTGTATTTATTATACTGGTCAGGAAACAAATCTGCCTTCCGTCCTGGAAGCAGATACTATATCTGTAAGCCTGTTTGCCATATACACGTCCTCGAATAGATAGTTCAGAACAAAAACTGATAGAAGCTGGGCAGAAATATGGGAGAACCATGGAGGGTCATCTCCCAGCCCTCGGGGAACCCAGCCTGTGTGACACACACATGCACACATGCTCATGAAACTGTTATATTTCAGCATTCACATAAACGTCTCTATTAATTTTCATAGGGTAGTGGGTTTTTTCATTTTCAATTATATATTTGGAAGTTACCATAGCCTTTTTAAACTGAATTTTTACTTTTGTCTATTATATAAGTATACAATTTTAAAAATAAAAAAATAAAAAAAATAAAAATGAGAATGGGATTGGGAATAAAGAAAAATAGGAGTTCCCCAAAGCTAGAGTAATCAAACAGTATGGTACTGGCACAGAAAGAGACATATACATCAATAGAACAGAATAGAAATCCAAGAAATAAACCCACATTTACATGGTCAATTAATCTATGACAAAGGAGGCAAGAACATACAATGAGGAAAAGACAGTCTCTTCAATAAATGGTGCTGGGAAAACTGGTCAGTTACATGCAAAATAAGGAAACTGGACCACCTGCCTACACCATACATAAAAATAAGCTCGAAATGGATTAAGGACCTAAATGTGAGACCTGAAACAATAAAACTCCTAGAAGAAAACATAGGCAGTAATTTCTTTGACATTGGCCTTAGCAACATTTTCCTAGATATGTCTCCTCAGGCAAGAAAAGCAAAAGCAAAAATAAACTATTGGAACGACACTAAAATAAAAACCTTTTGTACAGCAAAAGAAATCATCAACCAAAAAAAATGGCAACCTACTGAGTGGGAGAAGATATTTACAAATGACATATCTGATAAGGAGTTAACATCCAAAATATATGAAGAACTCATACAACTCAACACCCAAAAAGACAACTAATCCGATTCAAAAAGGGTCAGAGGACCTGAATAGACACTTCTTCAAAGCAGACATACAGATGGCCAACAGACACAGGAAAAGATGCTCAACATCACTTATCACCAGGGAAATGCAAATCACAACCACAATGAAATATCACCTTACACCTGTCAGAATGGCTAGAATCAAAATGAGAAGAAATAGCAAATGTTGGCGAGGAAGTGGGGAAAAGGGAACCCTCTTGCACTGTTGGTGGGAATGTAAATTGGTGCAGCCACTGTGGAAAACAGAATGGACATTTCTCAAAAAATTAAAAATGTAAACACCATATGGTCCAGTAATTCCACTACTGGGTATTTACCCAAAGAAAACAAAAGCACTAGTTCAAAAGATACATATGCCTAGGGGCGCCTGGGTGGCTCAGTCGTTAAGCGTCTGCCTTCGGCTCAGGTCATGATCCCAGGGTCCTGGGATCGAGCCCCACATCGGGCTCCCTGCTCAGCGGGAAGCCTGCTTCTCCCTCCCCCCATCCCCCTGCTTGTGTTCCCTCTCGCGCTGGTCTCTCTCTGTCAAATAAATAAATAAAATCTTAAAAAAAAAAAAAGATACATATGCCTATGTTTATTGCAGCATTATTTACGAAAGCAAAGATAAAGAAGCAACCCAAGAATCCATCCCTAGATGAATGGATAAAGAAGATGTGATATATATATAATGGATAAATACATGCATACTCAGTCAAAAAAAGGGATGAATCTTGCCATTTACAACAACATGGATGGACCTTAAAAAGCTTATGATAAAATAATCCATGGGACGACTGAGGCTCAGTTGGTTAAGCATCTGCCTTCGGCTCAGATCATAATTCCAGGGTCCTGGGATCCAGCCCTTCGTGGGGCTTCCTGCTCAGCGGGGAGTCTGCTTCTCCCTCTACCCCTTCCCCCAGCTCATGCTCTCTCTCTCTCAAATAAGTAAATAAAATCTTTTTTTAAGACAAGTATTTTCTTTTTACTCAGATTCACTAACATAGAACTCTATTCCCTACAGTGTAATTCCAGTGACAGTGTCACCAAAAGAAAAGCACATTTCTTTAACTATTGTATTCTCCAGACTGCTTGTTGGCTCAGGCTTTCTCTGCTCTTCCATTTCCTGCCAAATAAATAACCTTACAGCCATACACGGAAATGGAATTGCCAGGAGTAGAGGGGAAAGGTCAGGCAGTAGAGAAAGGTGAAGGAAGGGCAGGCTCAAAAATTGACAAGGACATATGGGATGGAAAAGGACTCAACGTGATGAATGCAGGAGGAGAAGGTAGGAGCTGTAGGAAAAAGGGGGATCCAAGGAAAGGGACAGGATAATCAGAAGACCGTGCAACAGGGCAAGGGGCTGGTGCAAAGGGAGACAAAGGAAGACCTCAGGGCGGGTCTCCATCAGGAAACCCAAATACTCTGAGCTCTGTGGCCCTCTAAGAGTATGTCTGTGGACCGTAAGGATTCCAGGGATTCAGATTTGAGGAACACTGATTTATGAACCTCAAGTCTTATGAAAATGACTCTTAATCATGAATTATCTTTGTGAAAAAGAGTTTGGGGCCTTTACCTGGTTAAAAAAAAAAAGTTTTAGATTTTCATAAAAAATTAAAATACTAGGTTTAAAGAACCTTATAGAACTCAAGGACCCAGTCTCTGGTTTGAGAGATATCATTGCAGAAGGCCAGGGAGAGAGAGGGTCCACAGAAGCATAGCCTAAGGAAGGCTGAGGTGTAATGGGTGGAGGACACAACACATGCAGACATTTAAATGAAAGGCGATTTCTCTGCGATTTCTGGCATGACTTGTTGCCTAAAAAAAGAGTAGGTGAGCAGGAAGGGTGGTGACAGGGACCATGGCAGGGAAAGGCAGCAAACAAAAAAAAGGAGTATTACTTCCTAGTAAGGTGGTTATAGATTCACAAGGCACTTTCTGAAAATTAGGCTATGGAGGCACACCTGGCTGGCTCAGCTGATAGAGGATGCACCTCTTGATCTCAGGGCCATGAGTTTGAGCCCCTCCACGTTGAGGGTAGAGTCTACTTGGAAGGCAGGAAGGCAGGAAGGAAGGAAGGAAGGAAGGGAGGAAGGAAGGATGGAAGGAGGGAGGGAGGGAGGAAGGAAAGAAAGAGACCAAGTGACATTTAAGTTTTAACTTTTCTTGGTCCAACAATGAAAAACTTAATTGTCACAGACTGTCAGAGCTATCCAAATGGGAAATTCAGCTTTCCTTACCACTGAGCAGACATTATTATAAATACAGCTTGTCTAAAAGCCTCTGTTGAGAATGCCGTGCAATAAACAAGAGAAATTCTGCAGTCCAAGGCAGTGAGTCAGAATTCCTATGGTGTGCTATCTAGCTGCAACCAGAAGCAAGATTGGGAGTTGCAGCACTGTTCGTCCACTGAGCCCTCCCGCAGCCACATTCACCCACACTCTGGTCACGGAGCAGAGGACATGACTACATGTGGATGCCCACAGGGCACTGTGCCAAGGACATGACTGATGGCTCTAGGGTGGACTGTGCTGACAGCCACTCCTGCAGTCTGGCAGGCCTTTGCTTGAGCCCTGACTCCACGACTTGCTAACCTGTGACTCCAGAGGAAGTAGGAAGAGGGAGAAAAGTGTAAAAAGTCAGAAATAATAGTAACTGCCTCATAGGACTGTTGTAAAGGTAAGATGAAATAATATATGTAAAAAACTTAGAGTACCTGGCAATTTCTCCAAAATACATCAAATTCCATTAGCATATCAGCAGCAGCAACATCACTAGTAGCTATATTAGATATTAGAATTTCTAGATTATTAGAGGGCTTAGAGGGTATGGTTTATTTGGAAAGGGAGGAATGGTGGTGGGACAGTCTTTGGTTGTATTTATGTAGTAAGGAGACATATAATGCATGCTTATTTGAAATGGTTTAGCAGAAAGGCAAGATTCTCTTGACAGCACCACTTACCATTGTTGTTACTGCTTTGTCCTCATAATTACTATGATGACTACTGTTGACGTGGCGGAGTACCGTAAGTCCTAGCTGCCTGCCTTTAAGGTACATTCAGTTTTATATCTGCACACATAGGTGTGTGTGTGTGTGTGTACATATGTTTATTTTCCTAAAATAGCTAACAGGTATTAGCCTTCATTCAAATATTAGATGAATTTCGACTTTAGAATTGGTGATTAAATCCTTCTGATGTTCAGAAGCAGCATATGCTCACTCCAGGGAGCAGCTGGTGTGTTGGGGGAGTGAGAGTCTGCTGGCAACAGTTTGAAATTAACCCACTTCCCTACCCACTTCCTTAAACCCAGAGCTTCAAAGAAAGCAACTAGCACTAAAACAGCCAACTTTCTCCTCCTTGCTTATGTAATGAAGAGGGCTTATTTGCTACCTAGAATGTTTAGCTTCTGTGCTTCCCTCAGTTGGTTTCTCCAGATCTATAATCAAGGTAAAACAGGAAAAAAGATAGGAAGAAGAGGGTAAGAATGAGGAGAAAACATCAATTTGTGTAACATATTTACTGAGGACCTACTATGTGCTTGGCATTCAGCGTGGTAAACCTATCCTGAAGCAAGGCTGTGCGGGATTGGGGGGTGGGGGCGTGAAAAAGCTAGATAGGTCAGATTCTGTTAGAGAAAATTAAGAGTTAAACTAATCAAGTATTGTGAAGACAGTACAGAAATTAAGTCCCAAAAGACAAAAGCAGACTGAAATTTGGGTGACAGAATTAAGTATTCAGGATTCACATCACACATTCACAATTGCTTGATTATGGCAAAGGTTCTATTGTAGTGCACCAGGGGAAGGATAACCTTTTTTATAAATGGTTCTGGATCATTTGGATATTCTCATAAAAAAAATAACCTTGACCCCTACCTCACACCATAGGCAAAAATCAGTTCCAGGTGGATTGTCAACTTAAGCATGAAAAGAATAAAGCTTCCAGAAGATAACTTAGAAGTATATCTTGATAATTTCAAGGTAAACAAAGATTTCTTAAATAGGTCACACAAAACTTTAACCCAAGGAAAAGATGACAAATTGGACTACACTAAAATTAAGATTTCTACTTATCCAAATATACCATTAGGACAGGGAGAAGGTAAACCACAAAATAGGAGAAAATATTTGCAATACATAAATCCTGCAAAGGACTTAAATCTAAAATATATTTTTAAAAATCCTAAAAATCAATAAGGAGACAGACAATCCACTTAAAAATGGACAAAAATGTCAAACAGCACTTTACAAAAGAGGATTTCCAAATAGTCAATAAACAAATGATAAGGTATTCAACATCATTAGTCATAAGGGAAATGCAAATTAACACCACAATTAGATATACCACATAGCCACAAGTACAGCTAAATTTATAAAAATTGACATGCACTGCAGGTGGGAGCATAAATTGGTATCAACACTTAGGAAAACTATTTGGCAGTTCACTGGAGTTGAACATAGGCATATCCTATGAGCCGGCATTCATTCCCTAGGTATATACGAAACACAACTGTATGCATGCATTCACTAGAAGACATGTGCAGTGATGTTCACAGTAGACCCAAGCTGAAAACAACCTAAATGTCCATCAACAGCAGAATGAATAAAGAATAAACTGTGGTCGGGCACCTGGGTGGCTCAGTCGTTAAGCATCTGCCTTCGGCTCAGGTCATGATCCCAGGGTCCTGGGATCAAGTCCCACATCGGGCTCCCTGCTCAGCGGGAAGCCTGCTTCTCCCTCCCCCACTCCCCCTGCTTGTGTGCCCTCTCTCGCTGTGTCTTTCTCTGTCAAATAAATAAATAAAATCTTTAAAAAAAAAAAAAGAATAAACTGTGGTCTACTTATGCAACAGAATACCACACAGTAATAAGAATGAACACATTTAACACATACACACAGAAAAATCTCATAAGCAAGTTGTATGAAAGAAGTCAAACAGAATAGAGCACATACTGCATGATACCATTCATATAAAGTTCAAAAACAGACACAACACATCCATGCTGTTAGAAATTACATTAGTGGTTACCCTCAGAGCACAGTAACTCAAAGAAGGCATGAGAGGGATTTCCAGGGTACTGAAATGTTCTGTTCTTTTCACTTTGTAAAAATCATCACACTGCATATTTATGTCCTATACACTTGTCCATAACTGTGTTATATCTCGGCATAAAGTTTAATTAAATTTACACAAATAATAAAGTAATTCAGGATTTGAAGGGGCATGATTTGGAGCCAGGACTGCTCAAAAATAATCCTAGAGAGTCCAGAAAAGAATTCCTCTTGTTTGCCATGAAGGTGGTGGTGACAGTGGTGGTATGTGTAGGGGCTGAGGGTACCCATCGTCTGAATGGTGTAAGATTGTGTCAGGCTAAGAGGTCAGGTAAATAAAGCAGGGTAAAAAAAAAAAAAAAAAAAAAAACATTAAATTCCAAATATTGGGGATAATTTCATCTGGGGCTTGTGTGTATGCATGCACATGTTATGTGATTGTTGGCACTGATTTTCCTGTTTTCTATACAAACCGGTATAAATTGCTAATAAGGCTGAGTGTGTTCACTTTCCCAGGAAGGTTCCAACTTCATTTCATCAACGGACTTCAGTTCTAGTTATAGAACTCAGGCATCAGAGAACCAGGTGGGGGAAGCATTCTGAGGATAGTGCAGTGCTCAGGACACTGGAAATTATACCACATAGCCACCACCTACTTGAAAAAGAGTTTGGATGATTCCAAAGAATCATCGTGGGGTCTTAGAGCTGAACACAATCTTTAAGATGACCAGAGTTGTCTTTAAAATGTAAATTGCTTTTGTCTGGAAGGAGCAGGGGATTTTGCACAATCCTTGAGGACGCAATGGGAGAGATTTCAGCTCATGGGAAGAAAGAACAAGGGGCTCTGTCAGCACCTACTGAGTTCACTGGATGATTTCAAGCACAGTCTAAGAGAACCACTCAGTGGGGACGCTGGGGTGGGAATTCAAGCCCTGCATGTGTGGTTGGCTGTATCATTCTAGAACAGTGGCTCCCAACTGGGTGCAATTTTGCAGCTCAAGAGTTTCAGCAATGCTGAGACATTTTTGGTGGCCCCCACCTGTGGTGGCAGCAGTTCCTGGCATCTAGTGGGGAGGGCCAGAGATGCTGCTAAAGAGACTGCAAGGAAGACACAGGACAACCCCCACGCATAACAAAGAACTGTCTGGCCAAAAATGTCAATGGTGCTGGAGTTGAGACAGGAGGGGACGACAGGATTTACTTGGTAATTGCTAGAATTTGTTCTGCCACCAAAAGCTACACTTTGGATCAATAAGCACTAAATTTCTTGTATGTGTCACAGCTCTAGGATAAACCAGTTATGTAAAATTTTCAGATGTTAAGTCACAAATGCATTACAGATACTCAAAATAGCCTTTATTTTATTGTTAACTTGCTTTTGTTGCCTTCAATTTCAAGTCTTACTTAGCATCTAAAATGTCACAAAGGTTGTCCTTATTATTAACACTCACAGTGCTGTGAAGATCCAATGCTGTCTGCATACTAGAATTTAGTATGTTGTTGAATTCTATACCCTATGTTTCAAGTTCATCCTTTGGTTAAGTTTGTAACACAGTCAACAAGCACACATCAACCTAGTTTTACATTGTGAAATAAAAATAACCATGCCATCAACCTTGTCTGTGAACAATATCTCAACAGTCTGAAAAAGCAGGTCTTCCTGTAATAGGCATATTAAGCCATTATTCTATGACATGAGGATGTTGCTTCTGTAGGATATTATCTAGCTATGTAAAAGCAAAGTGCATTATTTGTTATTAGAGTTAAAATAGTCTCTCATTATGCACAGTTTGATATCAATGACATAAACGCAATTATGTTGCAATCAAGTAAAATGGCATTGTTGGCAGGTTCCACTTATCATTCCTAAATTACCACACTGGCAAAAGTCAAGCATTTATTAGTGCTACTGCAAAGCCAATCAAATAGTCTATTCACATGGTCCCCTTTGGTGTTTCTCAAAAGTTGTGCTCACACCTGGGGAGCATAATTAATTCATGGTGTTATTTTTCAGTTTGCCCTCCTCAAGAACTGCTCCCCCCGCCCCCACCAAGACTGGGGTTTATCTTTCTAGAGTTTAATAAGAACCAAATTCACTTTTGTTGAACCCCAGTCTCTATTAACTTCTTTATTAATCAGAATTTTCAATTTCTTGCATATTCTTCATTTATCAGGCTGACAAGGAAATGATACCATTGTGAAAATGCCACTGGGTATAATGTTCAGACAATGGTCTGTTCCAGTTCATTCTATTCCCCAGTTAACAGGGTAAGCCAACAAGAGACCTAAAAGAATTCATTTTCTTGAAAGCCTTTCTATAATATATTACTTACTTTCAAGGTTTAATAAGTATATTAATACAAATCACAGCTAACACATGTCGTACTTACCATGGGCCAGTCACTGTGCTTTATGTATATTAACTCATTTAATCTTCATTGCAAACAAGGAAAAAGCTACTATTTTTCTCTTCACTTTACTGAGAAAATAATTAACTTATAATTGATTATTGAATAATAATTATAAATGACTCACCCAAGGGAAATAAATGCTAAGTTCAAGTGGAGATCTGAACCCAGCACTCTGGCCCCACTCATTTAACCCCTATACTGTATGTATGGCCGGGGTAGAGTTTATGTTTATGTGCAATAGCTTCTTAAGGATCTGACAGATTTTGTCAAGACTATCATAAGGGACATGAATTGCCATTGAAGAATATATAAATAAAGTAAATGTAAGAAATTGGGTCAAGGGTGGGCCCTGGGAAAGGGGAGGAGGTGGTTTAGGGCCTGAGCTCAGTTAATATGGGGGATTTAAAACTGTTGCAGTTCTCCCTCTGATATTAATACCAATACACACTAATTGGGAGAAATATTAAAGTATATAAAAGAAGGAATTAAAAATTACCAATTATTCCATTAGTAACATTTTAAAGAATGTTTTGCCAGTCTTCTTCTATATCATATTGATGCATTAAAAAAATTAAAGGCAGTTTATAATATAGTAGTTACATGGATTCTCAAACAGAAGCCTCTAAACCTCACATCTCTAGGCTGCAGCTTCCTCATCTGCAAAATGGGTATCAGAGTAGAATTTACACCCACTGAAGCACACTGAGATGTTTCATGTAAAATGCTAAGTCTTATGCTTGGCATACAGCAAGCACACCACCAAAGTGAGGTACTATTACATTATCAGCCGTCTGGAGCATTTTAACTTGCCTTCCTACTCAAGTTTAGACTGTTTCCTCACTTTCATTAACTATTCTTCAAAAACAGTTTGTAATAGTGTGTTACAGACTTAGTTTCATTTTGTAGTCTTCTAATTTTTTTCCTCAGGATAAAATTCCACAAGTGAAATGGCTGTTTCCAACAATACAAATATAAGTATGTTGAAACTTTTACTGCGTATTTCCAGATTATGTAAGATTATGCAAATGATATTTCCATCTTTGCAAATTGATATCCAGAAAGAGCATGCCATTTACATTGTTATCCGGGGTATGAGAATGTGTGAATCTGTGGGATTAAAATATTATGATTATTTCTATTATTTGCCAATTGAATTAGTTTTAAAATGGTGACATTTTAATTAGACTGATTTTATACTAATGAATCTGAAATTTTTATATGTTTGTTAAGCATTTGTATTTCTTTTGTGAATTCCCTATTCATGTCCTTTGTGTTTCCACCAGGGCATTCGTGTCTTACTGTTTAAAAAGAGTGCTTTCTGGTTTCCCCTCATAATTCTTGTGTTCAACAAATATTTATTATTGGCACCTCCTCTAGGCCAGTTTTATAACTTCTGTTACAAAGACTATGACATATTTTGTTTTCATTTGCTTTCACATTTTGTACATAATATTTTTGATATACAGATATTTTTAACTCTTTGGTAATTAAATCTATCAATGCTCTCCTCTAGTTTCTGACTTCGGTGCTGGGCTTTAAAAGACCTTACTTAGAGCTGTATAATATATTCATTTATGTCATCCTAATTTTTTAATGACTTTATTTTCATATTTAAATATTTAAACTATCTAGAATTTATGAAGTAGGAATCTAATGTAATCACATTTTTCTTTCTAAGTAGCCAGTTGTTGATTTTCTCTATAAGAAAATTTCCTGACCTCTTTATTTCCTGATAATTTCTTTTCCTACATCCACTCTGTTCTCTTTTCTTAGCATTTTGTTGTTGTTGTTAAAGGGGGAGGGGGATAGGGGTAGAGAGAGAAGGAGAGAGAGAATCTTAAGCAGGCTCTTGCCCAGGGTGGAGCCTGACACGGAGCTCACTCTCACAACCCTGAGACCATGATCTGAGTCAAAATCAAGAGTTGGATGCTTAACCAACTGAGCTTCCCAGGCACTCCTAAAATTTCCGTTATAGGTATATTAGATCTCCTTACTCAGTCCTTCATTACTTATCTTTTGAAATTTTTTCACATTGTTCTCATCTCTTTATTCCTTGCCTCTGAAACTTGGATTAATTCCAAGAGTTATCATTTACTTCACTGATTGAATGTCCTGCAACAGCAAATCTGATCTTCATTTAGGTTTTAAAAAAGGGCAATCAATTCTTCTTCTTCTATGCTCTGTTTTCTGAACTCAGATTGTTGTTCTTCACAACCACCTTGCTTATTTCTTTTTTAAAAGTTTATTTATTATTATTAATTTTTTAGTAATCTATGAACCCAACATGGGTCTCAAACTTATGACCCTGAGATCAAGAGTTGTATACTCTTCCAACTGAGCCAGCCAGGTGCCCCCCACCTTCATTATTTATAGACTTGACAACCTCTTCTCTATCACGTTAAAATCACAGATTAAAAACTTGGAAGTTTTTAATATAGTCCAGTAACTATAACTCATAAGAAGACATCAGCTCTGATTCTTCAGAATAGCCCCCTTCTTTCAAACAGAAATACCTTTTCATATATCTGATGGATTCTGCCTGTTTCCTTATCCTTAATGAGGCATTTGTGCTTGTTCAATCCTGGGAATTGAGATGGTTTCTGTCAAAGATTATTTGGATGTTAGTCTGAATCTTTCAGATCCAGATAATAAGTGAAATGAAAGTTTGGGCACTAATGCAATTTTCTTTTATTCGGAGTATAAATACTGAATGGCCTGGGTCACTAAAGCCAGAGGTGGACACAGCAGGAAGAGCAGTCTCCAGGCTGGAGCGGAGGTTCTTTGTTTGTTGGGCAGCCCGGAATTAGCTGCATCAATGCCTCAATTTTTTGTTTGTCATGCTCATCTTCTTGAGGAGCCAGATGAGACTCTCTGTCTGTGTTTAGCATAAGCCAGGAAAAACCAGCCCTGGCCCACTGAGTGTGACATGCCCTGACCTCGCTAGCCTGTGCCAGACCATCACAGCAGCAATCCTCCTAGACGAGGGCTGGAGAGGGAGATCTACCAAGAACCATGCCCCCTGACTTCCGAGTCTCAAGTGGAAAGCCTTGATTCCTATTAGTCCATCCTTCACCTGAGTCCACCTGCACTATCACTGACAAACTGGCAAGGTGCAGCCACTCTTTCATACTCTCCACTCCCAGTTTCTAATACTTTTTTGTGACTATTTTATACTCAATCAAGTGGAAATCTAGGGAAGTGGCAGACCTCTTGTCTGGGCTCCATTAGCTTCTTATCCAGGAATTCCTCAATTCCCTTCCAGCCTGCACTTAGGAAGTGCCAATGCGGATGGGGAGAAAGCTGTGTCAATTTTCTCTAAGAACACAGGGAAAATTAGCTTCTTTACTTAAAGAGACTAACCAAAGAATTTTTCTACTCTTAGTATGGAGAACTTCACAAGCTGTTTTTTCTTTCTTTCTCTTTTCTTAATTGAGAGCAATAATGCAGAGAAACTCAGATAAAGGGTGTAGTGGGAACTTCACAGACCTTTCTAATTTACTTGCCGGAGACAGAAATTCAGTCCATTTTTTTCAGCATTAGCAGGTAGACCATTATTCCGTCTGGCTGAAACAAATACCACCAGGTACTAAAAATACATAAGTCCTCTGATTTTTGACCCTATGATAGAATTCAGGCTGAATTTCTTAAAAATTATAAAAGTAGTCCAAGTATAAGGTCGCCAAAGAAATGAGAACAATCAAGGAAGCACATACCTAAATGTACTTGGCATTTCTTTCTAATTAAAACTTGCAAGAAAACAATTACTTGCTTTCTTGGTTGCTCTTTTTCAGGTTTGGTCGTTTTAATAAAGAAATTGTTCCAGTTAAATAAAAAAGGAAAACTCACGATTGTGATATGAATCTCTCAAGCAAAGCCTGTACTTTGGAATTCATGCCACGAAGCAGAAGAAACTTCTCAGGAGAGTAATGGCTGCAGACGTGGCCAGGGAGTTGGTGGGACGGAACCATGGGGGGCGGGTCCTCTGGAACAGAAGGATGGCACTGAACGAGCAGTGGTTTGGAAAACCACAGAGGTCAATAAAAAGCTTAGCTGTTTGGCCTAGAGGGTATTACACTAAGTGAAATAAGTCAGACAGAGAAGGACAATTACCATGTGATTTCACTTATATATAAAATTTAAGAAACAAAACAAATGAATAAACAAACACACACCACACACACAAAAAAACAGAAACAGACCCATAAATACAGAGAACAAATATGGTTGCCAGAGGGGAGGAGGATGAGGAGCTGGACAAAATGGGTGAAGGAGAGTGGGAGACAAAACCTGGAGTTATAGAAGGAATAAGGTGTGGAGATAAAAGGCACAGCACTGGGAATATAGTCCATGGAATTGTAATAGCATTGTATGGTGACAGATGGCGGCTCCACTGATGGTGAGCACAGCATCACGTATAGACTTGTCAAATCACAATGTTGTACACCTGAAACTAATATAACATTGTGCGTCAACTATACTTCAATTAAAAAAAAAGCCTTAGTTTTGTATTATTTCTAAACAGGGCAGAGAATGTAGATAAGAATTCAGGATCAATTTTCCTAGAAGAGACGCTTTCGCCTTTTATTTTCTCTTGTTATCTGGTAAATCGTGACCATAGATTATGAAACAGGCTATGTTCCTTATATTGTTTCTCTTGCCTTTTATAAAACAAGAAACTGTAAATAGGATGTATAGAATACTACATTAAATTTATTTTACACAAAATAAAATAATGGGGAAACTCAAGGTTACATTGGTTGGGACTAATTATAAACTGCTTTTTTTATATAATGAGCAGAAAGTTGGATATGTCCAAATTTAAATTTGTCATTTATTGGAAATCGAAAACTTGATATATTTTAAAAACACTTTAGTAAGCAAATTGATATAGCAGAATAAATCAACAGGAAAACACAGTTTGGGGTTATGGAAAACAATAGGAAGGAGTGACATTTAATATGCTCACAATGATGTTTGGGTACAAAGCCTTGTTCGGTAATGAGCTATCATTTCACTCTCAGAATGTTAGCCTTTAGAAATATGTCAGGCATCAATGTCACAAAGTGAATCAGAACAAAATAACTGAGCAAACCTCAAAATGTGAAACCAAGACACTGTATAAAAACCCTTCTGAACCAGAGCAGCTAAAAGTAAAAAGAACAAGTGAGAAAACCACAAGTGAAGGAAAATGGCCCCCCCAAACCTATTAAATGTTCTACATAATCAGATTATTTGCCAATAATAAGACCTTACCTCTTCATTTCCAGTACTAAAGACAAAGGTAATAAATACTCAAAACTCCATACCTTTCTAATTTTACTACAATTTCCTGTTATCTATGCCCTTGAGATGATATTGGTTGTGTTTCCCTGATGGAAATGCTATGTATGTGCTCCTGTGCGTCTCTGCCTGACCGCAAGGTTAGTAACATAACACTGGTAGCTTGAAATGAGCCACAGTGGGAGGATCTATACCACAGAAAATGGCTAACACTATAAATCTGAGTTTTTTCTTTGTTCAGAGACCTGGTTGTTAAACATCTACCAGAACACCCTGGCAACATTCTTTCTGGTCCTAAATATTTGAGAAAGGTCCCAGTCTGCCCTTAACAATGACTGAAACATTAAATATTTTGGAATCCACACCAGCTGACAGATGGTCTGAGTTCACACTAGCAGTGTTCAATGTGCTCCCTTTTCCATGATTCCTACAGCCAAGCACTGCATTGTGCCATGATCGTAAAGAGTAAAAATTGTGATCCAGCAATTCCACTTTTGGGTATTTATCCAAAGGAAATGAAATTACTATTTTGAAAAGGCATCTGCACCACCCCCATATTCATTGCAGAATTACTTACAATGGTCAAGACATGGAAACAACCTAAGTATCCACCAACAATGAATGGATAAAGCAAATGTATGTGAGAGAGAGAGAGAGAGATACATATCTCACATTTGGAATGCAATGGAATATCATCTAGCCATAAAAAGGAAGGAACTCCTGCAGTTTGCAACAACATAGATAGACCTTGAGGGCATTATGCTAAGTGAAATAAATCAGACAAAGACAAATACTGTATGATCTCACTTATACGTGGAATCCTAATTAAAAAAAAAAAAAAAAAGCAGAACTTACAGATACAGAGAACAGATTGGTGATTGCCAGAGATGGGGGTGGGGGCAGGGGTGGGCAAAGTGGGTGAAGGGGGTCAAAAGGTACAAACTGCCATTATAAAATAAATAAGTTCTGGGAATGTAATGTATAGCATGATGACTATAGTTAATAATATTGTATATTTGAAAGTTGCTAAGAGAACAGATCTTAAAAGTTCTCAACACAAGAAAAAAAATGCAACTGTGTGGTAATGGATGTTCACTAAAAGTATTGTGGTGATCGTTTTGCAATATATACATATATCAAATCATTATGTTGTGTACCTGAAACTAATACAATGTTATATGTCAATTATATCTCATTTAAAAAAAAAAAGAGTGGAAATTTTGTTCTGATCACAAGAACCAGCTCTGCTCCCTATCCCACACCTGTTATCAGTAAGTCTTTCTGTGTCTACTCAAAGACTGTGATATCATTGTGCTGCATAGGAAGCAGAGGGAAGGCTAAAGATGTCTTTCATTTTGGGATGTTAGTCGTCTATGAAAAGACAAAGGATGAGGATGGGAAGCTTCGACCGCTGTTCCATCTTCTCCAGCAGGAGTTGCTGGGGGTGAGTTTTTCCCAAAAACACCTAGAGGCAATAAACTGCCACAGTAAAACCTTTTTTCTTGTGAAGTCCAGCCAGTTTAGCCTACATGAAACACACTCCAGTTTCTTTATTTGAGATTGCTTATTTTGCCTATTTATTTTACCACTTGCCAAACCATAACCATGGCCTTATTAGGTAAAGGATGTTCATCTCTCTCCTGATCTGTGTTTTACATGTTAGCTTTGTCATTATAAAATTCCCCACACTAACTAACCAGATTTATCCCAAAGCTATCTTGCCATCCATCTAGGGCTTAGGTAAATAACATGATGCTCACATAGTTTCTCTCTAAACCCAGGCTGCTTCCAAAATAAAACTGCTATTTTATTAGTATATTTCAGTTCTTCCCACCAGCAAGATAAATCCACAGACTAATGTTAAATTAACATGGGCTGTTAATAGTATTTGTGGGGTGGCGCCTGGGTGGTGCATTTGGTTGGGCATCCGACTCATGGTTTTGGCTTTGGTCATGATCTCAGGGACATGGGATAAAGCCCCGCATCAGGCTCCATACATGGAGCCTCCTTGAGATTCTCTCTCACTCTCCTTCTACCCCTCCAATTTGTATGCGCTCTCTCTCTCTCTCAAATAAATAAATAGATCTTTAAAAAAAAGTATTAGGGGGATGGTTGGGGCTGAGGAGGGAGGGCTGAGGAATGTAAAGTGCACTAAATTCCTTGTCAAGCAAAGGAAAGAGTCTGAAATTAATAATTTATTCTTACTCTAGGTTTAGATACGTTAATTAGGTCCTTTCAGGTACCATGAGCAGGGAAATGATTATGCTGCCTCAAGTACAGGAATTTATTTATGATGTAGCAGAACTAAAATATACACAAGTTCTACAAGAGATGGCAAGTAATTAAAGATAATTCTGGCCCTGCTCTTAAGAGAATTTATGAATGTTCCAGATGTATTCCAAAGAGTTGTTCATTTTTCTCCTGAAGACATTAGAGAGACTTCTAGAACATAAGTGCCCTCATGTGTGAAGAGACATAAGACACAGATCAACAGATATTGGGATTCTAATTATTTAACCTGGATATCATTCAAGTGATGAATAAGAACTTTAGTGATACAACAAAAGTGAATCACATATCCTTAGTTATATGTACTCAGTCAAGAAATTGCTATTTCCCATTAAAACAAACACAATTTCAGATTGATGACAATTCACCCAATAGTAGATTTTATCTTAAAAAAACAAAAGGAATCAATGCATTTGATATTTGCAGAAACATTACTGACTATAGAATAGAATTGTATACTAGACTAAATGGATCTTGGGAGCTTACAAGTTGCTACTTTATGGTTAATGAACAGCAAGATGACTGAATTACTAAAACAGATTATATTTTCAAATTGATGCTAATTTCTTATGTAATGGTGAAAGATTAAATGCATTCCTCTTAAAATTGGAAGGAAGAGAAGCCAGCTGGTCTTCCTACAATTCAACTCAATTGTGACATTAGGTTCCCAGAGACAGCACCCAGACTCCATCCCACAAGACTGCCCTTACTTGAGATGCCAAGGCAAGTCCAGGTTGTTTCCTGGACCAAGTGGCTATAGTAGGAGATTCCAATGACTCCCTCCTTGGGTTCAATTAGTTGGCTAGAATGCCTCACAGACCTCAGAGAAACATTTTACTTAACTGATTACCATTTATTATAAAAGGCTATAACTCAGGAACAGCCAGATGGAAGAGTTTCATAGAGCAGAGTATAAGGAAATGACAAGAAGGAGTGTCCATGCCCTCCCCCACCCCACCACTCTCCCAAATCTCCATGAATTATATTCACCAACCTGGAAGCTCTCCAAAACCCAACCTTTTGGGCTTTTATGGAGGCTTCATTAAAATAGGTATGCTTGATTAAGTCATTGGCCATTGGTGATTGAACTCAACTTCCAGCCCCTCTACCCTCCCAGAAAATAGGGCAGGGAGACAAATGAAAGTTGCAACCTCTAATCACATAGTTGGCTCCTCTGGCAACCAGCCCCGATCCTTAGGTACTTCCCATAAGTCACCTCATTAACCTAAACCCAGTTGTGGTGGAAGGGGCTTCTTATGAATAACAAAACACCCATTTGCCCTTCATGGCTCTGAAGTAATTTCAGAAACTGAGGACAAGAGACCAAATATTATGACAAAAAATGCTCCCATTGCTCTTATCACTCAGGAAATTCCAAGGGTTTGGGGAGCTGTGAGCCAGGAACCATGGAGCTAAGAACAAATAATATGAAAAATATATGCTTGGTCATTCAGATGATTTACAATACATATTTTCTGGAAATCACAACATTCCGTTTTCCCATTTTAGCCTGAAGGGAACTACCTATACAAGTTATTTTATTTTTTAATGTGGTCTTATGAGAAGAATATGGTCTCTTGGATTTAGACATGAATTTAAAACTTGGATTTAAATTATTTAATTCAAAACTGCACTTACTAGCAAAATAGAGCTTAGCTAGTAGCTAATATATAATACATTATCTAGTTGATAAAAACCCTTCAAGATGTCCCACTCAAGAATTCTTCTACAATGTGTATATATATCAAATTATTACATTGTACACTTTAAATAAAATCCAATTTTATTTGACAATTATATCTCAGTAAAGGTGAAAAAAATTAAACCTTGAAAGGTTAAAAAATATATATATCCCACAGAAGAAGAATGGGCTACTGTTAAATAATTTCTGCTGAAATCTCCTGGGTCACCTTGCACAGCTAGAACTCTAGCTAATGATGCCATCAAAACTGAATACCAATCTGTATGCTAGCATGGGACTTAAATTCTTAGCAGAATTTACGTAGGTAGTCATAGTTACAAATTGGTCACTTTGTTCTTGGAGATGAAAAGTGATGGTCTACTAAAAAAGCTGACTTCATGTCATTGGTTAGAAAAAAAATATGAAGCTGCAGTTTCAAACCCTGTCTTTTAAACCCTACTAAAAACATACATATTTTGTGGCTATTAAAATGAGTACTTTCTAGAAAGTATCTTTTTTTTTTTTTTTTTTGGCATGTATATAACACATATTGACAAAACTTTGCCTCGGAGGTAAAAAGAAGGATCACACCAATCAGTTGGAGCTGACAGGGCCTGAATATATTTATAGAATATATTTTTTGATATAGAGCTTCTAATTTGATAAATCATTCTGCACAGGAAAAAAATACATAATAATTATTTGTTGGTCCACTTCTAACAAATCTTATTTTATCTACTAAATCTGCTTAATAAAAATCTGCAGTCAATAGAGAAACAGTAAATATTCTACGAAGAGTAGTAATCTCTGAACCTCTAACTCTATTTTAGGGCGGGCTCACCTTCCATTCATAGACATGTTTATTGAACACCTACTGCATGTCAAACTCTGTGTTAGGAACTGGAGATAGAGCTGCAAGTCTTTTATGGCCTCTATTCTTAAAAATTAACAACGTTCCAGAAAGACAGACATTGAAACAATCATTACAGTGGTGATCAGTGCTACCTACACAGAGGTACAGGCTGTTGCTGGAGCGTTACAATAAAGGCTAACCTAATCCAGAGGTTCCCACCCAGGAACCCAAGTTCAAACTGAGGTTTGAGGATAACCAGGAGTTAACAGGCTCTGTGAGCACAGAACACCCACACAGCAGGAAATAGAGGAGAGAGGAGAGAAAGCAATGCAAACCAAGTTTCAGCCTTGCTCATTTTCAGAAATCCTGGGCAGTTTGGTAATCTAAATTTATTGTATTCGACTGGCTTCCATAGAACATCCTGGACTTGATTTCTTTTCCATCCAAACTTAAAGCATCTACTAAATCAGTACCATTAAAATCATGGTCCACTTCCCAGCAGCAACATCTTGTAGGAAATTCACATTCTTCATCCACACCTGTACTAGTTTCCTAGGGTTGCTGTACAATTTAACATAAGCTAAATGATTTAAATCAACAAAAATGTATTCTCTCACAGTTCTAAGGGCCAGAGGTTAGAAATCAAGGTGTTAGCAGGACTGTGCATCCTTGGAAGTCTTTAGGGCAGAATGATTCTTTGCCTCTTCTCGCTTCTAATGGCTCCAGGTGTTCCTTAGCCTATGACTGCAAAATCCAATTTCTGCCTTCACATGGTTATCTCCTCTGCGTGTCTTTTCTCCTTCAGTGTGATCTTATAAGGACATTTGTTTTTGGATTTAGGACCTACCCAGATCATCCAGAATAATCTTGTCTGGAAATCCTTAGTTATACCTGCAAAGACCCCTTTTCCATATAAGGTCTCATTCACAGATTCCAGGGGATAGAATGTGTGACTATATCTTTTTGGAAGCCACCTTTCAATCAACTACATCACTCATTCAATCAAAATCTCTGGGTATGGGGCCCAGAGATCTGTAGTTTAACAAATTCTTCAGGTGATTCTTACGATGAGAAAGTCTGAGAATCACTGGACCAATGCCTTCCTGCTCATCTGGAGTCTATAATTAGCTTCTCCTAGTCAACTCTTGGCTACTGCTGGTCTCAGAGAAATATCTTTATAGGAAGCATGAAATGTTCATTCTACATTATTAAATGATGACATATTCAAATAATTACTTTCAAAAGAACCCAAGAATTAACCTTTTCCTTTTCTCATACATAAAAGAACATTTACTTATGGCTTGATGATAATGTCATAATATAAGGGCAAACCATTTTGTATGTAGAGTATTCCTTATGTGCAATGAATATGGAAATCAAATGATGAGAATTTTCAAGAAAAACAGAAGTAAACAGCATCATTTACTACGTCAAGGACATTAAATCTTTAATCATTAGAAACATAAAATTCTCTTCTTTTAGGAAACCATTACCCATCATTCCCAGCAGTTATGATAAAAATAATACAAACTACAAATGTGAGATTTTAAAGGTTTTTTTATTTAAAAAAAGAAAGAAAGAAAAGAACAAAGGTATACTATGCCCTAATCCAATTATCCGTAAAGATTTTGCTCTTATTCCAAGATCAAGTCTGTTACCCATTTTATAAATGAGCCAGGTCTAAAGGTTAATTGTATTCTAAAAACCTACAGTAGTCTTAAAATGTCAAATGAAAATCTTTCTAAAATGTCTTCATCTTTACAAGCTCTTAAAGATCCTTAAAGCATCAGTAATGACCTTGCAACATAGTTAAATTCTATATACATTTTTCATATAGAAGTACTTAGCTTGCATATTATAGATGATGGATAGATACATACAAAACAATCAGGTAAGACTGAAAAATCTAGTCCAAGTATTTTGCAGACATTCAGAAAGACACGCTAGAAATAGACATAACATGTACTTTCTCACAAACATATACACACTGTTGGAAAACACAACCAGTAGTCTATAAAACTATGCTTTTATAGCTCAGGATTCGTTTGTCTATACAGACCATGGATTTCTGTTCCCTTTCTATTGTAAATATAAGTGTGCATGTGAGTATGAATGTGTTCTGTTTCCCTCACTCCAATGAAAATCTGCACTCCTGAAACTTACCATTTACAACCACCTGTACTTCCATTCCTCCCACCTAGGTCTAAGTATTTTCCTTTCACTTGGGACTTACTCTATGGGTAGAATCTACTTTAATACTCCCAGCTACCTCCCTAGAGCTCTGCCCCAATTTATTCAGTCAACAACTATTCATTTGACACCTACTGTGTGCCAGACACTATGGATACAGAAGCAAATAAGGTAGATGTTCTGCCCACATGGAGCCTTCTTTCCTGCTGGGGGGTGGAGGACTGTGGAGGAGAGAGGTGGTAAGGGGTGAGAATGAAGGAAAACACTGGAAGTCAAGAATATGATACACTGTGATTATATTCCATACAATATGTGCCAAAAGTATAATATATTGTATCTCAAAACCTCACTATAACCCTATGAGGTTGAATATTGTATTTCTGCCAATGAGTAAAATCAGATTCAGTAGAATCAAATAATTGGCCCGAAAACACAAAACTGGTAATTGTTGAGGCCAGGATTCAAACCAGGTTTCCTTGTTACAGATCATCTACTTTTGACCATATCATCCACATTGTCCCATATGAGATAGAAACTTCAATACACTCCTCTGCTTCCTCCACCTACATCCCCTCAACCCCTTCTGTCTTAACACAAAACTAGGCTGAGCCACACAGGTACAAATGAAATGGGGTGCAAACATCTTTATTTGTATAAATCAGTTAGAAATCTGTTTCTCCAGTCTGCCTACTAATGCAACTTAAAACAAAAAGCTTCCGGATTTTCTAAGTCCAGCACTGATTTTTCTCTCCATCAATTCCAACTTGTAGTCAAATCACCACCAGGTTAAATCTTAGTAAACTGAATGTTCCATCTTCCATCATTGCCTCTGGGGTAGTAACTGAGTGCTAGGGAAGTATGTGGGAGCATTACAACATTGGTAAGCTATATGTCACTTCTCTGAGGTCATGTTTCTGCTGGTGTCTATTCTTGTATGAACTCTTGGTTCAAGGCATCTAGTGCTTCCCCAAGCAGAGCTCAAACCTCTTGACCACCAGCTCCTCCTCAGTTCTCTGGTACTGCCAGTCATCTGGGTTCAGTTCTGCACTCCTTCTCATCCCTGGCATAAAGTACAAGCAGCATTCTTTTTGGTGAAGGCTTTCTCAACAATGCTAGGTGACCTCCTCCCAAGTGATTTATCAACTTTCACTCTTAGCTATCTTGGAGGCTGGCAGTTGTTCTAGATTTTGCCTGAGACTTTCCTCTCTGGGATCCTGAGGTCTAAGGCAGATTTGAGAGGGTGGAGACACATACACAGATGGGGTCCAAAGAGTAAAGTCACTACACTGCTTCTAATTTCCTTTGTCTTCTCTCCAAACTCTCTCCTCTCCTCTAGCTTAGATGTCATTTACTAAGTTTGAAGACTGGGGGCAGAAATATAAACATGTTCTTTCAGTTCCTCAAATCCTTTCTAGTCTCTTCTATCTCATATCCAACTCAAACTTAGAATCAAAGAGTAAGTCGACTTTGTTCATGCTATGAATTATTTCTACATCAATAGGAGCATTCTGCCTACTGGAAAGATGGGGAGCTATAGAAAGTGGACTGGAAATAGTGCAGTAATTCAGGATTTGAAATATCCTGTACTAACAACAGCTATTTAACAGAATTATAGCTTTTAACCATTTCATCATTCAAGTCGGTTTATATGGGTAGACACAACTATAAAAAGCGAAGCTCTGTGCTAGGTATCTGCATAGACTCCATATTCTCTTAAATAGCAACATAGATGTTCAATTAACAGCAAGAGTTGGATCAGGAATAGAAGCCAAGAAAACACTCATATGGTACAAATTTTGATACTCAATTCAGGAAAACCAGATTGGTGGTGTTAGAAAGCATCTAGAATCTTTCATAGTGAAACTGGGGATTTTCAAGATTCTTTTTAAATATCTATCCTCAACTCTAAAAAAGCAGTAAGAGATACAAAAAACAAAAAACAAAACAGTGGTGGAAATGACAATGGACAGACAACTACTTGAAAGCCTCACTTTGTTCAAAAACAAATAATGATCATAACAGAGGTGGTTACCTTAACAGATTTTAAAAGGCAAATAATTTGAAATAAAAGGCACAGGGTGTTTAATATGTGGAGTTGCTTAGAAAGTGGTTCAATGCAAATTAGCTGGATCAGTGTTTCCCTAGCAGAGAAGCAATTACATTTAAGAAAATTTTAAAAGGTGGTTACTAAGCAACTACATTCAGCCTACACACATTGTTCATCCTCTCTGGTAAATTATAGAAAATGACAGCCTGTCATTATGGAACAGAGACATACAAAATTAGGGCATTGTTATTCTATGTTCCTCCTACAGGAGAAAGATCAATTATATCTTTGGCACAGTGATTAGGTTAACTACAATAAGGATTAAATGTTAGTGTGTCATGGTAAAAATGTGTAAAAAGCCCAGGAGTTTTTCAAAGAATGACCCTTGTCAGCAGTTACAACCCTACTTTGACCTGCCTTCACATCATATCTTTCCTGTCACAACAAAAAGAGCTCAAAACACTCTACTTTATTGGCAGAATCTTACGTGAGTCTTTGGTAGAACAGCTCTATAAGAAAGAGACATGTATTAGTATTATTTTCAACTTAGAATTCTTTGTTCCCTCTAATAAGTTAATGATATTCTGGGAGTCAATGCTGTTTTGATGGTACTGCCTTAATGACTGCCTAACTATTCCTTTACATGAGAAGATCAGTATGTAGCAGTAGATGAAATCCAAATGCCCCTATCTTAAGAGTATGAGGAAAACACCTCGTTTCTTGGGTGACAAAATATTTCTTTTAAAAGAGTATGCCACTGAATTTAGTAAACATGTGACCAATATACCAGATAATAATAAGTATTCTAGAATTTCAGGGAAAATCTATTGAATGAATGTATTTTGAAGTTTTGGTCATTCCCTATCGGCAAAAATAATTCCTGTGGTTGGATAAAAGCAGATCTGTAAGTTTTCCATTTCCATTTCAAAATGCATTACAAAACAATACATCTTTAGAAATAATACAGTATTTTCTTGTGCCCACTCCCTATATCTCTTCCTAGTCTATAATGATCAAGTTCAGAAGGCAATAATGAGCAGAGTGGCTCTTTCTTACTACTCAGCAACAACCATTTTACAGTTATTTCTCTCTAATGGTGGCTCTCACTATCACATCAGTAAACATTCTGAGGAAAGAAGAAACTTGTTTCCCAGCCCCATTCATTTCACTACATCTTACTGCCAAGGAGGACACCATTATTGACTGTGACCTAGAAAACTATATAAGAAAGAAAAGACCAATGTCAAAACCAGTGAATGAACTGTAACTGAACAGGAACTGCCAAGCAGGGGGCCATTCCAGAGGCTCCCCTGCCTTATCATGGTCCCTCTCCAGGGCTACATGAATCTTCTTTTATTCCATTTCTCCTTCCCCCTTCATTATCTCTACTCAATACAGTTCTCTTTTCTCATAGTTTCTGCTTCTTCATAACCTTGGTTTACCCATGGCCTTGTCCATACAGCATGGTATTCTTTCATCTCTACCTCTCACTTCTAACTAGATAATCACTTTGTATTACTTAGTCTAAATTTTGGAAAAAGGTAAAATAATTTACCCAGTTTATCATTTTGAGCCAGATCATGTTATAGACCACTATCTAGCCTATGGTTTGGAGTATCCAAAATTCTTGGACACTACGCCCACCCAGAGATGGAGGTCTATGTCTTCTCCCCTTGAATGTGGGTTATGTAAACACAGAAGTGACACTGTCCAGGTCCAGGATCTGGCCTTAAGAAACTAGCAGCTTGCTCTTGGAATCCAGCCATGGTGCTGTGAAGAAGTTCCAGGCCACATGGGGGCCCAGGTAGGTAGGTATTGTGGCTGACATGTCCAGCTGAGGTCCTAGTCAACAGCCAACATCAACCACCAGGCATATGTAAGTAAAGCTGCCTCCAGATAATACCAGTCCCCAGCCATTCAAACACTCCTAGCTTTTGAGTCTTTCTGGCTGATGCATCAGATATCATGGAGCAGTGACAAACCATCCTTACTGTGCCCAGTTTTAATTCTTGATCGACATCAACTATGAGCACAATAAAATGCTTGCTTTGTACCACTGAGTTTTGGGATAGTTAGTTGTATAGCAGTAGATAATTGGAAAAGATTTGGTACTGTAAGTCAATTATCTATAGCTGCGTCCATTAACAATATATGTTAGTGGCCTAAAACAACAGCAATTATTTTCTTTTCTCTCCTGTTTCTGGGGGTCAAGGATTTGAGAAGCACTCAGCTGCAGGGTTG
The DNA here is from genome assembly GCF_004348235.1 of Phoca vitulina. Taxonomy (NCBI): domain Eukaryota; kingdom Metazoa; phylum Chordata; class Mammalia; order Carnivora; family Phocidae; genus Phoca; species Phoca vitulina. Next base: position 51,768,234 of record NW_022589709.1, read on the forward strand.
AGGCTCAGGTCTTCGGTGCAGTTGCAATGACAGGAAGACTAGAGTTAGGAGGCTAGCAGGGCTCAAACAACTGGCAGCTGGCCTGGCTCCTCTGCTGGTTCTGAGGTTTCAAGGGCTCTCTGTGTGGTCTCTCCATAGGGGCTAGTTTGGGCTTCACTGCAGCATGGTAGTCTTGAGGTGATAAAATTCTTTCATGGTAGTTCAAGGCTCCAGTGTGATGACTCTTTCACTGAACCAGATGAAAAATATATTGCCTTCTAAGACCTAGCTTTCTAAGTCACATAGCATCATTTCCACCATACTCTTATTGCTTAATTGGTCACTAAGTCCAGCTTAGATGCAAAGAGTAGGGGAGATTTAGACCTTTGAAAGATTTAAACTTTCAAAAAGAGGAGTTTCAAAGAATTTGCCTCTTAAACCATCATTGTTTAGTTCTGGACCAAAGCTTACTCCTATTCTAATGAGCTATGCCCAGGTTGGTGGGATCATAGATGCATCCACAACCACTCTTTCGTTAAGAGCTGGGGGTGGAGATGTCTCCCTACACCGGCTGACTCAGAGCACTACACTCTTTCCCTCCCAGCACCCAGGATCCTTCTTCTTATTTATGTCTTACACTCTGCATCCTATTGATCCCATCTGTTAGACATTTTTGAAGTTCTCTTCATTGATATTTAATACTCTTTATACAAAATTTACAAAGCAGAGAAAAATACCCTTCTTCCCACATATTCAGTTCTAGACATGCCACTTCCAACATGGTCTAACTGACATGTTTACAAGTACAACTATGATAACCTTCTAATAATAGGAAAGCAATCCAAAGTCATGACCAGTTATAGCATCCAGAAAAAAACTGTCAAAGAACTGCTTTAAAAGCTGCTTGCCTAACTCAAACTCCAGAGTTGCCAATGATATGTAGGTTTTTTTTCTGGTCCATTCTCCTTTTGCCCTGCTCCCACCCAGATATTAGTTCTCACCCTTTCGTGGACAAAAACTGACCAATTGTAAACATTAAAACACTCTAACTATGATAAAGGAAAAATAAGTAATATTTATAACAACAATTTATATTTGAGAGTAGAAGCAAAATAAAGAACCACTTGTTAATCCTGAAATTCTAGATTTACATATTTGTGATCAAGAAATATTTACAAATTTATATTCTGCATTTTCCTTTTAGTATTGTAATTCTTTGTTATTACTATAAACTCATAAATCATGTGTTCCCTTTTTATATTCTATGACAAAAAAAATAGTCACATGAAGAGAAAAACTGAAGTAAATATCTAATAACTTAAGCAGTTCGCTATTTCTATTTTTCCTCATTATCTTACTATTAATAATAAAATATTTTATTTTTAAGTTGAATTAGCTAATAAACTAATTTGCCTAATTATAACTGTTGACCATTTCTTTTTATCTCAAGGGTTTTTCCTCTCAATTTAAAATGCAATACACATAAATTCATGGGAAAACTTAGTGGATTGAAAATAACTGGGTTTTTTCCCGTTACCTCCTGAAATTCCACTAAAATTAGAGAAAAAGGAATTAAAAACTACACACACACACACACCAGGAGCTAATTATAGCATATGAGAGACATCAACAAATTCTGGAAACTGAAAAACAATAAATGAGAAGTAGCTTAATTGACCAGAGAAAGAGGAAACCTGAATCTGTAATAGGAAATCCAATAAGAAGTAAGCTAATTATATCTCAAAAACTTCATAAGTTACAGAACTTTGGGAATTCTCAAGAACTAGATAAACCAGATATCTCTGAGTCCACAGTTTAGGTTGAGCTGAAGCAAGACAATTGTTTGAAAATCTTTATAAGGAGTAGATAGGACACCTTTGCCCAAAGCACTCACCAGTCCATTCAGACAAGGCAGGAAGATGAAGAGAAGACCAGAAATCAGAAGATCAGAAAATTGATCAGGAGACTATGACCTGGGCAAGACCAGTCATAACTGAGTGCAGAGATGGGGTGATTTACTGAAAAAGGGAACTATACAGAATGAACCCTAATCCACACTGAGCTCCCAGGAAACTGTTGCTAGTTCTGTATCACCCCAGACAGGAAGGGCGAGAGTTCCTCTTTGAAGAAACTGGCCTAAGAAGAAAAACTTGTAAGTATTGATATTTAAGGTTCCCCTTAGAAGATGGCCTAGATTCCCCACCAAATCATACAAGCTGGAGTACTCAATTCAACAAGCACCTAGAATTTCCATTCAGCACATAGAATTTCTATTCAGTATTTTAGGACCTCATTCTTAAATATGAATGGGCAATCACTAATTACCAGATATGTGAGGAAAACCCTAACACACAGACCAATAAAAAGAGTCACAAACAGGGGCGCCTGGGTGGCTCAGTCGTTAAGCGTCTGCCTTCGGCTCAGGTCATGATCCCAGGGTCCTGGGATCGAGCCCCATGTCGGGCTCCCTCCTCAGCGGGAAGCCTGCTTCTCCCTCTCCCTCTGCCCCTGCTTGTGTTCCCTCTCTCGATATCTCTCTCTCTGTCAAATAAATAAATAAAATATTTTAAAAAAAAAAGAATCACAAACAAGAGGAACTCTGGTAAAAAAAGAAAAGAGAGAGAGAGAGAAAGCAGGGAAGAAACAAATAAAACAAAGCAAAAATCTTGTAATTAAAATATCAATCAGAATATAAAAATACTATAGCCATAAAATAAGCAGTCGATAAAGAAAGGAAAAAAATCGGGGGGGCGGAGCAAGATGGCGGAGGAGTAGGAGACCTGGATTTCGTCTCCTCTCAGGAATTCAGCTGGATAGGGATCAAACCATTCTGAACACCTACAAACTCAACAGGAGATCGAAGAAAAGAATAGCAACAACTCTCTGAACAGAAAAGCGACCACTTTCTGGAATGTAGGACGTGCGGAGAAGTGAATCCGAGGCGTTATTCGGGAGGATAGACGGCGGGGGAGGGGCCTCCGTCGGCCGCTTCTGGCAAGTGATAGAGCCACGGAGCACAAAATCGGAACTTTTAGAAGTCGGCTCCGCTGAGGGACGTCACTCTGGTGGCGAAGTGGGGGGTGGAACCCTCGCAGGACAGTGTGGTCTCAGGACCCTCGGGGTCACAGAAAGACCGGGGGTGCCTGAGTGCGGCAGAGCTCCCAGGTATCGGAGCAGGGAAGCCGGCTGCAGAGACGGAGCCGAGGCGCGGGCTCTCAGCTCGGGGTTGCTATAAACCGTGATCCGCGGCACAGTCGGGCCACTGCTCCTCCAGCAGGGACCCAACAAGCAGCAGATCCGGGGAGACTCACCTTCTTCCCCCGGGAGGAGAGGTGCGGGAGCGCACCGCGGGGATCTGCTGGGTTTGGAGACTCCACCCGGGGTCGGGTGCCAGATAGAAAGGCGCGGTCACAGGCCGGGTGAGCGCGGAGTGCGGCCGGAGACCGGGGAGACGGGAGTGACTGACTGCTTTTCTCTGGGGGCTCGCTGAGGAGCGGGACCCCGAGTTCTCGGCTCCGCCGGGACGGAGACTGGGAGGCCGCCATTTTCACTCTCCGCCTCCAAAGCTGTACGGAAAGCTTGCAGGGAACAAAAGCTCCCGAGAGCAAACCCGAGCAGATTACTTAGCCCGGACCGGCAAGGGCGGGGCAATTTTGCCTCCGGCAAAGACATTTGGGAACCACGGCAACAGGCCCCTCCCCCAGAAGATCAGCGAGAACAGCCAGCCAAGACCAAGTTTACCGATCAATGAGAACGGCAAAACTCCAGCGCTAGGGGAATACTGCACATAGAATTCATGGCTTTTTTACCATGATTCTTTAGTCTTTCAAAGTTAATTATTTTTTTTAACTGTCTTTTTTTCTTTTTTCCTTTTTTCTTTTTTTTTGAATTTTTCTTTTTCCCTTTTTCAACCAACATCTTATCAATCCCTTTTTTAAAAAAAAAAAACATTTTTATTTTTCATTTTTAGAGTCATATTCTATCCCTTCATAGTAGTTACCCTTATTTTTGGCATATATATATAAGTTGTTCTCTCTTTAAAATCTTGAGGTAGTTTCTTCTAACAGATCAAAATATACTCTAAATCTCTAGTGTATGGTTTTTTTCTACTCCCCTGCCTGATCACATTCTCTCCCTTTTTTCTTTCTTTTTTTTTTTTTAATCCTCTTCTTTCTTTTTTCAAACAACTTATCAAATCCTTTTTTAAAATTTTTTATAATTTCCATCTTTATAGTCATATTCCATCCCTTCATCATATCAACCCTTATTTTTGTACATATATAAGTTTTTCTTTCTTTAAAATTTTGGGAGGGACTTTCTTTTAACAGACCAAAATACACCCAAAATCTAGTGTGTGGCACTAATCTATAATCCAGCCTGATCATATTTGATCACATTCTGTTTTTGTTTTGTTTTGTCCTGCTTTTGTTTGTTTTTATCTTTATCTTCTTCTTTTTTCTTTTTTTCTTTCTTTTTCTTTTTTCTCTCTTTCCCTTTCTTTTCCCACTGCTTCAGGTCTTTTCTGATTTGTTTAGAGTATATTTTCTGGGGACGTTGTTACCCTGCTAGCATTTTGTTTTCTCATTAATCTATTCTCCTCTGCACAAAATGACAAGACGGAAAAAATCACCTCAACAAAAAGAACAAGAGGTAGTACCGACTGCCAGGGACTTACTCAATACGGACATTAGTACGATGTCAGATCTAGAGTTCAGAATCATCACTTTAAAGATACTAGCTGGGCTTGAAAAAAACATGGAAGTTATTAGAGAAACCCTTTCTGGAGAAGTAAAAGAACTAAAATCTAACCAAGTAGAAATCAAAAAGGCTATCAATGAGGTGCAATCAAATATGGGGGCGCTAACTGCTAGGATAAATGAGGCAGAAGAAAGAATCAGTGAGATAGAAGACCAAATGATGGAAAATAAAGAAGCTGAGAAAAAGAGAGATAAACAACTACTGGACCATGAGGGCAGAATTCGAGAGATAAACGATACCATAAGACGAAACAACATTAGAATAATTGAGATCCCAGAAGAAGAAGAAAGAGAGAGAGGGGCAGAAGGTATAATGGAGCAAATTATAGCAGAGAACTTCCCTAATTTGGGGAAGGAAACAGGCATCAAAATCCAGGAAGCACAGAGAACCCCTCTCAAAATCAATAAAAATAGGTCAACACCCCGACATCTAATAGTAAAATTTACGAGTCTCAGAGACAAAGAGAAAATCCTGAAAGCAGCTCGGGAGAAGAGATATGTAACCTACAATGGTAGAAACATTAGATTGGCAACAGACTTATCCACAGAGACCTGGCAGGCCAGAAAGGACTGGCAGGACATATTCAGAGCACTAAATGAGAAAAATATGCAGCCAAGAATACTATATCCAGCTAGGCTGTCATTGAAAATTGAAGGAGAGATAAAAAGCTTCCAGGACAAACAAAAACTAAAGGAATTTGCAAACACAAAACCAGCCCTACAACAAATATTGAAAGGGGTCCTCTAAGCAAAGAGAGAGCCTAAAAGCAACATAGACCAGAAAGGAACACAAACAATATACAGTAACAGTCACTTTACAGGCAATACAATGGCACTGAATTCCTATCTTTCAATAGTTACCCTGAATGTAAATGGGCTAAATGCCCCAATCAAAAGACACAGGCTATCAGATTGGATTAAAAAACAAGACCCATCGATATGCTGTCTGCAAGAGACTCATTTTAGACCCAAAGACACCCCCAGATTGAAAGTGAGGGGGTGGAAAACCATTTACCATGCTAATGGACACCAAAAGAAAGCTGGGGTGGCAATCCTTATATCAGACAAATTAGATTTTAAACCAAAGACTGTAATAAGAGATGAAGAAGGACACTATATCATACTTAAAGGGTCTATCCAACAAGAAGATCTAACAATTGTAAATATCTATGCCCCTAACATGGGAGCAGCCAATTATATAAGGCAATTAATAACAAAAGCAAAGAAACACATTGACAACAATACAATAATAGTGGGGGACTTTAACACCCCCCTCACTGAAATGGACAGATCGTCTAAGCAAAAGATGAACAAGAAAATAAAGACTTTAAATGACACACTGGACCAAATGGACTTCACAGACATATTCAGAACATTCCATCCCAAAGCAACGGAATACACATTCTTCTCTAGTGCCCATGGAACATTCTCCAGAATAGATCACATCCTAGGTCATAAATCAGGTCTCAACCGGTACCAGAAGATTGGGATCATCCCCTGCCTATTTTCAGACCACAATGCTTTGAAACTAGAACTCAATCACAAGAGGAAAGTCGGAAAGAACTCAAATACATGGAGGCTAAAGAGCATCCTACTGAAGAATGAATGGGTCAACCAGGAAATTAAAGAAGAATTAAAAAAATTCATGGAAACCAATGAAAATGAAAACACAACTATTCAAAATCTTTGGGATACAGCAAAGGCAGTCCTAAGAGGAAAGTATATAGCAATACAAGCCTTTCTCAAGAAACAAGAAAGGTCTCAAGTACACAACCTAACCCTACACCTAAAGGAGCTGGAGAAAGAACAGCAAATAAAGCCTAAACCCAGCAGGAGAAGAGAAATAATAAAGATCAGAGCAGAAATCAATGAAATAGAAACCAAAAGAACAGTAGAACAGATCAACGAAACTAGGAGCTGGTTCTTTGAAAGAATTAACAAGATTGATAAGCCCCTGGCCAGACTTATCAAAAAGAAAAGAGAAATGACCCAAATCAACAAAATCATGAATGAAAGAGGAGAAATCACAACCAACACCAAAGAAATACAAACAATTATAAGAACATATTATGAGCAACTCTATGCCAGCAAATTAGATAACCTGGAAGTAATGGATGCATTCCTAGAGATGTATCAACTACCAAAACTGAACCAGGAAGAAATAGAACACCTGAACAGACCTATAACCACTAAGGAAATAGAAGCAGTCATCAAAAATCTCCCAAAACACAAAAGCCCAGGGCCAGATGGCTTCCCAGGGGAATTCTACCAAACATTTCAAGAAGAATTAATACCTATCCTTCTGAAACTGTTCCAAAAAATAGAAATGGAAGGAAAATTTCCAAACTCATTTTATGAGGCCAGCATTACCTTGATCCCCAAACCAGACAAAGACCCCATCAAAAAGGAGAATTACAGACCAATATCCCTGATGAACATGGATGCAAAAATTCTCACCAAAATACTAGCCAATAGGATCCAACAGTACATTAAAAGGATTATTCACCACGACCAAGTCAGATTTATCCCTGGGCTGCAAGGTTGGTTCAACATCCGCAAATCAATCAACGTGATACAATACATTAACAAAAGAAAGAACAAGAATCATATGATCCTCTCAATAGATGCAGAAAAAGCATTTGACAAAGTACAGCATCCTTTCTTGATCAAAACTCTTCAGAGTATAGGCATAGAGGGTACATACCTCAATATCATAAAAGCCATCTATGAAAAACCTACAGCGAATATCATTCTCAATGGGGAAAAACTGAGAGCTTTCCCCCTAAGGTCAGGAACGCGGCAGGGATGTCCACTATCGCCACTGCTATTCAACATAGTATTGGAAGTCCTAGCCACAGCAATCAGACAACAAAAAGAAATCAAAGGCATCCAAATTGGCAAAGAAGAAGTCAAACTCTCACTCTTTGCAGATGATATGATACTTTATGTGGAAAATCCCAAAGACTCCACCCCAAAACTGCTAGAACTCATACAGGAATTCAGTCAAGTGGCAGGATATAAAATCAACGCACAGAAGTCAGTGGCATTCCTATACACCAACAACAAGTCAGAAGAAAGAGAAATTAAGGAGTCGATCCCATTTACAATTGCACCCAAAACCATAAGATACCTAGGAATAAATCTAACCAAAGAGGCAAAGGATCTGTACTCAGAAAACTATAAAATACTCATGAAAGAAATTGAGGAAGACACAAAGAAATGGAAAAACGTTCCATGCTCATGGATTGGAAGAACAAATATTGTGAAGATGTCAATCCTACCTAGAGCAATCTACACATTCAATGCAATCCCCATCAAAATACCATCCACTTTCTTCAAAGAAATGGAACAAATAATCCTAAAATTTGTATGGAACCGGAAAAGACCCCGCATAGCCAGAGGAATGTTGAAAAAGAAAAGCAAAGCTGGCGGCATCACAATTCCGGACTTCCAGCTCTACTACAAAGCTGTCATCATCAAGACAGTATGGTACTGGCACAAAAACAGACACATAGATCAATGGAACAGAATAGAGAGCCCAGAAATGGACCCTCAACTATATGGTCAACTAATCTTTGACAAAGCAGGAAAGAATGTCCAATGGAAAAAAGACAGTCTCTTCAACAAATGGTGTTGGGAAAATTGGACAGCCACATGCAGAAGAATGAAACTGGACCATTTCCTTACACCACACACAAAAATAGACTCCAAATGGTTGAAAGACCTCAATGTGAGACAGGAGTCCATCAAAATCCTAAAGGAGAACACAGGCAGCAACCTCTTCGACCTCAGCCGCAGCAACTTCTTCCTAGAAAAATCACCAAAGGCAAGGGAAGCAAGGGCAAAAATGAACTATTGGGACTTCATCAAGATAAAAAGCTTTTGCAAAGCAAAGGAAACAGTCAACAAAACCAAAAGACAACTGACAGAATGGGAGAAGATATTTGCAAATGACATATCAGATAAAGGGCTAGTATCCAAAATCTATAAAGAACTCATCAAACTCAACACCAAAAGAACAAAGAATCCAATCAAGAAATGGGCAGAAGACATGAACAGACATTTTTCCAAAGAAGACATCCAAATGGTCAACAGACACATGAAAAAGTGTTCAATATCGCTCGGCATCAGGGAAATCCAAATCAAAACCTCAATGAGATACCACCTCACACCAGTCAGAATGGCTAAAATTAACAAGTCAGGAAATGACAGATGTTGGCGGGGATGCAGAGAAAGGGGAACCCTCCTACACTGTTGGTGGGAATGCAAGCTGGTGCAGCCACTCTGGAAAACAGTATGGAGGTTCCTCAAAAAGTTGAAAATAGAGCTACCATACGATCCAGCAATTGCACTACTGGGTATTTACCCCAAAGATACAAAAGTAGGGACCCGAAAGGCTACGTGCACCCCGATGTTTATAGCAGCAATGTCCACAATAGCCAAACTGTGGAAAGAGCCAAGATGTCCATCGACAGATGAATGGATAAAGAAGATGTGGTATATATATACAATGGAATATTATGCAGCCATCAAAAGGAATGAGATCTTGCCATTTGCAACGACGTGGATGGAACTGGAGGGTATTATGCTGAGCGAAATAAGTCAAACAGAGAAAGACATGTATCATATGACCTCACTGATATGAGGAATTCTTAATCTCAGGAAACAAACTGAGGGTTGCTGGAGTGGGGGGTGGGGTGGGAGGGATGGGGTGACTGGGTGATGGACACTGGGGAGGGTATGTGTTCTGGTAAGCGCTGTGAATTGTGCAAGACTGTTGAATCTCAGATCTGTACCTCTGAAACAAATAATGCAATATATGTTAAGAAAGAAAAAAAGAAGAAGAAGAATGTAGCAGGAGGGGAAGAATGAAGGGGGAGAAATCGGAGGGGGAGAAGAACCATGAGAGACGATGGACTCTGAAAAACAAACTGAGGGTTCTAGAGGGGAGGGGGGTGGGAGGATGGGTTAGCCTGGTGATGGGTATTGAGGAGGGCACGTTCTGCATGGAGCACTGGGTGTTATGCACAAACAATGAATCATGGAACACTATATCTAAAACTAATGATGTATGGGGATTAACATAACAATAAAAAAATTTTAAATAAAAAAAAAAAAAAAAAAACTTGTGGGATAAGGCTAACACAGAGCTTAGAGGGAAATTTATAGCTTAAAGTGCTTGTATTAGACAAGACCTAAACATAAAAGTAAAACTTGTAAAACTTCTAGAAGAAAAACATAAAAGAAAATCTTTACACTCTTTTTCTTTTTTAAGATTTTATTTATTTATTTGAGAGAGAGAGAGAGATAGCAAAAAAGAGCATGAGCAGGCAGGAGCAGGAGAAGCAGGGTCCCTGTGAGCAGGGAGCCCAACATGGGGCTTGATCCCAGGACCCTGAAATCATAAACCTGAGCCGAAGGCAGATGCTTAACTGACTAAGCCACCCAGGCACCCCAAATCTTTACACTCTGGATATAAGCAGAAATTTTAAAGCAGGACAGAAAAAGCATGAACCATAAAAGAAAAAAAAATTTCATCAAAATTAAAAACTCCTGTTTTTCTAAAGACACCATTAAGAAAACAAAATGACAAACCACAGACTATGCAAAAATATTTGCAATACATATATGAACATTAATTTTATGTGTCAACTTAACTGGGCTAAGGGATGCCCAGATAGTTGATAAAATATTATTTCTGGGTGTGTCTGTGAGGGTGTTTCTAAAAAATATTACCATTTGAATTGGTGAACTCAGTAAAGTAGATGACCCCAGAGAAAGTGAGCATCATCCAATACTTTTAGAGCCCAAAGAGAACAAAAAGACAAAGGAAGAATTAATCTGCTTTCTCTCTACTTGAGTTGAGACATCCATTAGTGTTCCTGGTTCTCAAATTTTTGGATTCAGATAGGGACTTAAACCATCAATCCCGATCCTCACTCCTTCAGATTTGGATTATCCTACCAGCTTTCCTGGATCTCTCTTTTGCATATGGGAGATCCAGGGACTTCTTAGCCTCCAAACTATGTAAGCCAATTCCTGTAATAAATCTCCTCGTTCTATCAGTTCCGTTTATCTGGAGAAGCCTAATACAATACACAACTGACAAAGCATTTGTATCCAGAATACATAAAGAGCTCTTAAACTCAATTATAAGAAGACAAACAACCCAAGTAAAAATTGGCCAATAAGCACATGAAAAAAATATGCTCAACATCACTAGTCACAAGGGAAAACAAACTAAAACTACATTGAGATTTGCCGTACTTCCACTACAATAGTTAAAATTTAAAATATTGACAATACCAAATATTAGAGAGAACCTGGAACAACTAAAAATCCATTAACTGCTGGTGGGAGTGCAAAATCATATAATGTGACAATCTCTTATGAGGTTAAACCTACCCTTACCATACAATCCAGCAATTCCACTCCTAGATATTTACTCAATTCTTTGTCCACACAAATAATTGTACATGAATGTTCATAGAAGCTCCATTCATACTTGCTGAAAACTGGAAACAATCTAAATGTCTGTCAATAGGTAAACAGATAAACAAGTCGATCTACTCCTGCCCCAGTGACACTGTGTTTTAAAATAACAGTTTATGGGCGCCTGGGTGGCTCAGTCTTTAAGCATCTGCCTTCGGCTCAGGTCATGATCTCAGGGTCCTGGGATTGAGCCCTGCATCGGGCTCCCTGCTCAGCGGGAAGCCTGCTTCTCCCTCTCCCACTCCCCCTGCTTGTGTTCCCTCTCTCGCTGTGTCTGTCTCTGGCAATTAAACAAATAAATAAAATCTTTAAAAAAAAATTAAAAAATAAAATGACAGTTTTATGTCCTAATACTTTGTGTGGCAAGTCTTCACTCCTTACTACCCTTTCAGAATTTTGGGGGTGAATTCATTTCATGTTTTACTTCCGAATTAATTTTAGAATATTCTTTTCAATCCCTCACCCACAAAACTCCTGTAAGTCTTAATTTAAAGAAAATAAATTGGGGCACCTGGGTGGCTCAGTCGGTTAAGCGTCTGCCTTCAGCTCACGTCATGATCTCAGGGTCCTGGGATCGAATCCCGTATCGGGCTCCCTGATCAGAGAGGAGCCTGCTTCTCCCTCTGCCCCTCCCCCCCCACTTGTGCTCTCTCTCAAATAATTAATTAATTTTAAGAAATTAAAAATAAAGAAAATAAGTTGTGTACAAGATTGAATCCACCTATCCAAGGATAAGACATCATCTTCACATATTCATGTGCACCTCTGGAAATGGAATCACTCCAAATCATGATCTGCTAACCTATCCCAAAACCTCACTCCCAATATCTCACCTAGGACACTTTAACTTTTCTACTAACATAGTGGTTTTCCAGAATTTGTAGCTGTGGAGATGAAGAGATTTGTTGCAATCCTAGCAGTTCATCATGTATTTAGGGCCAGTTCTTCAGAGACATGATCAGAATTAGAAAGCAAGATGTCTATTACATTAATTGAATTCAGTTTAATTTAATTCAGTAATCATGTATTGTGCACCTCCCATGTGTTAGACAGGGAGCTAATGTCTGTGAGGAATCAAAGAGGAACAAGTCATGGGCCCGGCTGTCAAGGATCTTTCTCTCTATGATGGTGGCAACCACAGAAACAAAACAGCTTCACAGAAGGCAACATGTCCTAAGGATACAGAGGGCCTGTGTAGGCACAGAGGACTAACTTGCTATTTAGTAAGGAAAAAAGCAACACAATAAAGTCAAAACTTTAACATTCTGTATAAAAACACTGATTTAACTTTTTGTATCTTCTTTCTAACAAACCCCTGAGGCCTGGAAATTGCTGAACTTTGTGCTTTGGTGACTAAGTCCAATTTGCTTCGTTGCTCTTCCAACTGCAAGGTTTTGAACACCCTGAGCTTGTATTTTATTTTGCAATCATATTCCTCACATTACCTGCTTAGGTGATAATTCTTTTTTAGCTAAAAATAGAACTTGCCAAAGAAATTTAACATAGAAATTAACGCAGGAATGAAAGGTGGGGCAACTCTCCATTCAACATTTTACCGTTAATTTTAAATTTGCTACATAATTTCAGTTCCTAAGGAAACTTAAATTTTGTTCTAATTATAAGAGGCAAGTGGTGTGTATCAGAAACAGCTGCTCCAGATAGAGTTTTTGCTAACAGTCATTTCCCAATTGCACACACACAAATGTATTCAGCTTTGTTTCTTTGCCTTTCAACCTTGATATGTATGGGTTTGTAATTTCTTCACATACAATGTAAAGAAAAATCAGCTAGTCTCTCAAGATTTTATTATACACATTCACTTAATTTTCTCAATTTTATGAGTAGCTATGCAGGATAACCCAGCTGAAGTCATTTTTTTAAAGCATAGGGTTGAAGGAAGGAAGGAGGGAGGGAAAAGAGGGACAGAGGGATTGAGGGAAAGAGAGAAGGAAAGGAAAAGATGGGAGAAAGGAAACAGGAAAAGGATAAAAAGATGAACGGAAAAAAGTTCAGAGAGAAGGCAGGTTGCTGGATGAGTACAGAATGAAGAGAAAAATATGCCTCCCTGCATGGTTTCTGCATTATAATAACACATCTTGGCCCAACACTGAAGCACAAGCTAAAATGATTGCTCGGGGATCATTTCTAACTTCCTATCCCCTACTAACTATGAAGCCGTGGACAAATTTTTCCAAGTCTTTGATTCCCCATCAATAAAATTGGGTTGGGGCACCTGGGTGGCTCAGTCGGTGAAGGGTCTGCCTTCCACTCAGGTAATGATCCCAGGGTCCTGAGATCAAGAGCCCCTTAATGTCAGGCTCCCTGCCCAGTGGGGAGCCTGCTTCTTCCTCTCTTCCCCACTCGTGCTCTGTCTTGCTATCTCTGTCGTTATCTCTGTCTCTCTCTCTCTCTCAAATAAATAAATAAAATCCTTTTAAAAAATAAAATTGGGTTAATAACAATATCTGCTACCAAAAAAAAGTTGACATCAGAGGAAATAAGAAATATAATGTGGTACCATGTGGTACCATATCATACCCATCAGATAAGCAAAAGGAAATAAAATTCTCATGCACAGTTGATAGGAATATAAAGTGGAAAATGAGTTAATGATAGAATAAGTTAGGAATGCACATACTTCGACTCAGCTATTCCTCTCCTAGGTATATCCCCTAGAAGAACTCTTGTACATGTGACCAAAGAGACACACACGCAAGAATGTTTACCACTGTATTATTTGTAATTGCTCAAAATGGAAAAATTCAAATGTTCCTCAACAACAACAACAAAAAAATGGTAAAAAGGAATAAATCACAGCATATTCAGATAGTAATGAAAAGGAATGATTTAGAGTCACATGTGTCAATACAGATGCCTCTCCTACACGTAGAGTAGGAAAAAAGAATCAAGTTTCAGACTTCAGAATGTCAAGGTAGAATCACAATGGAACTAGAAGAGCAATGGATTTCACCCAGAAAAGCTGAACCTGAAGCTGGATACAGTAACTAATGTGTTCTTGGTTGTACATAAGACAAATTTTCTTATATTAGTAGGAGGCATTTAAAAATTCTGAAAGCATGAATCCATTTCCACGGCTCATCTAAGGGGAACACTGGGCTCTGTCGGCTCTAGGCTGAGAGAGGATACACTGAGGGTTGAAAGGAATCTTCTACTCTGGGCTCTATCTAGCACATTCTTTCCTGGAGGGTCTAAAACATTAAGCACATTTTGTCACCATAAGGATTAATTTTCACCCTCAAATCATAGCATAATTTTGATGTTATTTTACACCACAAAATATCATAGCCTTATTATGATGAGAATATTTGATCCTGCTTGTTACATGAGAAAGCATGAAAAAGCATCCTACATTAATTGATGATAAATCTTGCCATGCCCAAATTGTCTCTCATTATGTGATTTCCCTCAGAACTGGTAGAGGTAGAGGATTTGTTTAATTTGTCCCACTGCCCATGTTAATGGCAGTCTGACTGGCCATGAATTTTCTTGGGCCATGATAAATGACAAATTTGGTAAAATGGTAAAAGATGCTTCCTATGGGAACAGAACCTTCACATTTTTATCATGGGTTATCATCTAAGAACACTTGAGTAGGCTGCCATCTCACCTCCAGTGTTTTCACATTCGCCAGTGAAGAGTTGGTGTTCTCTGCCATTTTATATGACATCCTTAAGTGTCCTATTTTTCTATCACCAAGAAGATCTCTATACCCTGAATTCAACAATTGCCCATCGAATGATTGTCTGCCCTGAATTCCAGATCAGGGAACTATGGAACACAGCTACTGACAAAACTGTCATCACATTTTTCACAAGGAATCAGTTTTTGAACAATAGCATTGTCTTGGTCAAGAGATGCTATAGTCAAGACATAGGAAAGAACAGGCAGGCTGAGATTTTTGGAGGAGATTCAGTGCATCATTTTAGCGACAGCTGTTACTGTAAGGATTTATCACACTGCTCAAAAAGTTCCCCTATAACCTGACTATCTTATGAGTGTATGGTGTTTTACACATAAAAAATATCACTGTAATGGTGTTCTGTTATATTGAAGAGGAAAAAGACTCTATAATGAGAGTTTTGAGACAGGAATATAAGTATTCATATACCACCTTTGATTCTGATTGTGAAATGTAAATCTGATGATGCTGATGAGAGCACACCTGTGGAAGCCAAGTCTTACTGTTAAAAGAAGCAGTTACATACCATCAATATGATTTGGGACCACTGATGTTTACTCTGATCATCTGGCTGAAGTAGTGTTTGTCAGGTTTCTCCACTGTAAAGTTACTCTTCTCTTCTCTTCTCCCCCTCCCCTTTCCAAACCAGGCTCTTTGGAAGGAAGTCACTACATATAGCCCACACTTGAGGAGTAAGGAGTTATGTTCCTCCCTCCTTTAGAGCAAAGTACCTACATAAGTTATTTCAAATTCTTCTGCATGGGAGATACTTAATTGTTCAATTCCAGTATATATGTACAGTAGTATCCGAATTGTTAACTTGTACTGGGGCATCTGGGTGGCTCAGTTGGTTAGGTGTCTGACACTTGATTTCAGCTCAGGTAACAATCTCAGGATTATAAGGTAGAGACCCACATCGGGCTCCACGCTGGGTGTAGAGCCTGCTTAAGATTCTCTTCTTCCCTCTCCTTCTGCCCTTCCCCCACCCCTCTCTGTGTCTCTCTGTCTCTCTCTCTCTAAAAAAAAAGGCATTGTTAACCTGTACCCCCAAGAGACACACCTTAATCAACTAGGATACAGTGCTTATATACCATTTCTTTTGTCTTTAGTCTTATAGACTCCTTCTCTCCAAAGTTACTTAGACCTATGCTCTTGAGTGAGACTCTTTAAAACAATTGTAATACATCTGAATTTTCTTGTCATAGTCTGTGTTCCATGCATGAATCTCCTGACCTCCTAAATAATTTTTTTAAATTCTCATACATTAAGGTTCATTTGTCGTTCTGTAAAGTTCTATGGATTTAGACAAATGCATAATGTCAGGTATCTACTATTCCGGTATCATACAAAATAGTTTGGGCACTTTAAAATCTCCTGCATTTCCCCTACTTGTCACTCACTCTCCCCTCAAATCCCTGGCAACCACTGATCTTGCTACTATCTGTACAGTTTTGTCTGCCCAAAATGTCATATGGTTCGAATCATATAATATATAGCCTTTTCAGATTGGCTTCTGTCACTTGGCAATATACATTTAAGTTTCCTCTGTGTCTTTTTATGGCTTAATAGCTCATTTCTTTTCATCATTGAATTGTATTGCATTGTATGAATGTACCACAGTTTGCTTATCCATTCACCTATTGAAGGACATCTTAGTTGCACATAGCTTTTACAGATTATGAATAAAGCTGTTATAAACATGCATGTGCAGGATTCTGTGTGGGCATAAGTTTTCAACTCATTTGTGTAAATACCTAAGAGTGAGATTTCTGGATCATATAGTAAAACTATGTTTAGCTCTGTAAGAAACTGCCAAACTGTCTTCCAAAGTGGCTGTCCCATGTTGCATTCCTACCAGCAATAAATGAGAGTTCCAATAACAAATTTATTTAATGGCAAGAACAAGTAAGCCTTCAATTATACAGGATCTCACTGCTATAGAACAGCTCTGTCATGGGGATTAGGGAGATGTTCAATTTCCATGGTTCATGCCTTATTAGAGATGAACCATAAACTTCTATAATTGTGTGGAGACAGCACTTATATTTGAGGGAAGAGAAAAGTATAGTTCTTTCCTTCTCTGCACAGCAAACATGCCATAGCAGCATGCCAAATGCTAACTGTAAAAGGTTACTGGGAAAACCAAGCAAAGAAATCCAGACTTACTCCCATACATAGTGACATTTTATCAGTGAGGGAGGGGGTACACCATCAACATCACCTTTTTAAATATATGGAAGTTCAGGAACTAAAAAGACTAAGTGATTATCTCCAGAAGACTAAATGCAAGACAAGCAGAGAAGTGTTATAATTATGGGCCCTTTACCTGAGCCCTTGGTTCAAAATACGTCTTTGCTACATACTACCCATGTGCCACTAGGCAAATTTCTTAATTTCACTAGGCCCTGATTTCCCAGCTGTTAAATGAGAATAACAATAATAATACTCTTCTCATAGGGTGTCACCGGAATCAACCAGCATATAATGACTATTAACACCTAGCACCCCTGCCTCAATTCAGGACATCTCTGAAGGGTCATTCCAGCTCCTGAGCTCCAGGTAGAATCTGCAGAATTGGCTATTGGGATACACCTTATTGCAACTTCTTCCTCTGCCCAATCCTGCCTCCCTCACTCCCTCACAAGTATTATTCCCAAGAGTGCTTCCTAAGAAATTTCTTACACATAAATCTCCATCTGGAAAAATATGACCTAAGAGAGTGAGCATTACCATCATAACCACTACTATTATTAGTGTTTATTCCAAGGCCCCCAGTCCATGGCTGGATGTGTGAGGCAACAACACAGCCTTCAGGCCTTCATTTGAAGGATCACTTCTTCCCTATGAACAGAGCGGTCCTCACACTCCCCAAAGTGATGACCCACCTGAATTGTTCAAGCTAGTCCTCAGTATTGGTCATCTCCTTAGCATAGCTAGTAATGATGGAGGAGGATGGTCAAGGATGAGCAAAGAAGAGGAAAGAAACTTTCAGCTAATGAAAGTTCCCCAGTGCAGCCTAGACGAAATCAATAGAATAGAATAAAAAGTGAGATCTGAAGGAACTTTAATGGCAGATGGCAATTTATCAGAAATAGTCCCCTTACCAGCAAAGCCGAGATGACTGGAATTAGTTATACAAACAGAGATTTAAGAATGAACTCCAGAAAGGTGGGATTTTCAGAACTGTGTTGATTTTCACACAGCCAAAAACCCACAAGACAATGCCAGAGGATAGGATCCATGCCTTGGAATGGCAGCAACCTAGAGCAGGAAATAAAATGATACCTAATGGCAATGGGGTCCAACCAGACACTATAGAGAGGAGAGTGTGTTACTAAGTATCAGAGTTAAGTGATTCTCTTTTCTTGCTGAGAAAAGTAAGCTGCTTCCATTTAGCAATTTATAGGATATACAGATAGTTTGTATATATGAATATGCAGAACTGCTGATAATTTCCTTAAAAAAAATTCAGAGATTTCGGCTCAGGTCATGATCTCAGGGTCGTGAGATCAAGCCCAAAGTTGGGCTTCACACTGGGTGTGGAGCCTGCTTAAGATTCTCTTCCTCTCCCTCTGCCCCCCACCCCACGCTCACATACACACACACACACGCACGCGCGTGCTCTCTCTCTCTCTCTCTCTCCCCCTCTTTCTCAAAAAACAAGAACAAAAACAAGAACAAAACATTCAGAGATATTTCTAATAAACTTACTCATGGCCATTCTGTTTTGTGCATTTTACCCAGAACTATGTGTGTTCTCTCTTCCTGCCAACCTAAAATGTGGGTCTTTAAGAACAATAATAAAGGGGGCCTCAACACTAGCAGTCACCCTGTCAAGAAATTTTTCCTTTTAAAACTAGGGTTTCAGCTTCTCTCTTCTGTAGACAGCATTAATTATCTGATCACTACAGTTCTCAGGATTACTCTAAACAGCTTTCTGGAATAGTAACTATGAGGGTACAAATAGTAGACACTGGGAAAAATTGTCCAACAAAGTGAGTACCTTTGGTGACCTCTAGGAGTATAACACTTGCAGTTAATCAACTCCAAATTTATAAAGCATGCTCACATTTCAGATTTCCATCTCATAGCTCATTACAAAAGACACTTATGTTTAAACTACTTATGAACCCCCTGAAAATGCATGAAATGTATAGACTGATGAGAGATTCAGTTAAGCTAGCTCTGCTACCCTTGAATTTACCAAGACATGAAAACTACTGCCTCTCAGCTAGACCGTATGCTGAAGGCCGAGCTCATAAACTGTCTTTCCTACTAATGAACTAAAGCTACTTTTGCCAAACTCAAATCCCAAGAAGAGGGTATGGCTTAGGACAATTAGAGACCCAAAGAGTTTGTTCACTGGGCTCCTGGGGACCTAGAAGAGGTAATGAATGTTCTATTGCCTCAAATGTCAATGACGATAGTGACACAACTGGATGGAAGATGCAAAACTGAGCTCAAGACCATCCAGAGGCACAAGCAGGACACTGGAAACCTTAAGTAAAAATGAAATTGGAAGCTGATGTGACCTGAGGTTGAGGGAAGTGCTGAACACAGAGCAGCACACAATAATTTTTGATATCCAACATGCAAAAACTAACAAAGAGAACAGATATTAAAGAATTTGTAACTGTAAAAGAAAAACAGCTAAACATCTTTTTTATCTCTATAATACCTCTCACTCTGATGAGTTCAGAACAATTAATGAGTCCTCACAGTTGGAGATTTCTCATAATTGAGATGATTTTTCCATGGATGTTATTCATGATTCATAGAAGAGATTCTTAAGGAATATTTTTTAAAAGGAAAGAAACATTTATAAATCGAATCAGGTCATTTCGGTCCTCAGTCTGGTGGGAGAAATACAGTGTGCTTAGAGTTGTCACGAGTGTTCTCAGGCCTGGCACAGCCTTAGGACTAGGAGAGAAAACTGCTTGAGCCGTGTCCCTTATTGAGCAGTAGCCACTGGACGCTGGGTATTGAGAGGCATTCGGAGACCCAGTGCTGGCTCTGTGAATAAGGACACCATGATGGACTTATGTCTTGCGTGGGCAGAGAAACATAACAAATACTTGACAGCAAGCTTACCCTGAGACGTTCTGCTACAGAAGACTTATCCCAGAAGTGATAACCTCTCCATGCTGCCAACCTGCCAAGTAGGGCAGATTAGTCTGTAATGGTACATTTACCTGGGTCATAGAGACTGGGCCAGGACCAACATTAACATAGAGCAGAGAAGCATGGGATGATAGGCATCCAGCTCACATTACAGCAGGATGGAGTTTTCAGTCCCCTTCATCTGGGTCATTCCTTCCCAGGTAGTTGCAAGTCTGTAAGTCACCATTAAGCCATGAAGCTTAATCTTTATTGGCAAGAGAAAGATTTGCTTGAGTTTTGGGTGTTCCTATTGCAACAGAGGGCCAGAGAGGGCTGCTGACTCCAAGAGGCCACTCTGGCCTGTTCAGGGTATGACCAGTGCATTCATTCCCTGTAGCTCCCGTAACAAATCACCGCAAATTGGTGGTTCAAAGCAACATACATTTATTCTCATACAGCTGACAGTTCTGGAGGTCAGAAATCTGAAATCAATTTCACTGGGCTGAAATCAACATATTGGAGGGCACTCTCCCTCCAGAGGGTCTAGGGTAGAAGTCCTTCCTTGCCCTCTCTAGCTTCTAGAGCTGCATGCCTTGCATTCCTTCACTCATGGGTCCTTCTTCTCCATCTTCAAAGACAACAGAATAACATCTTGCTTTAGTCTTCACGTTGCCTTCTTCTTTTGTAGTCAAATCTCTCTCTGCCTCCCTTTTATGAGAACAATTGTGATTACATTTAGAGCCCACTGGATAATCCGGGACAATCTCACCATCTCAAAATCCTTAATTTCATCTGCAAAGTCCCTTTTGTCATATAAGGTAACATTAATGGGTTCCAGGGATTAGGATCTTGATCTCCTCTGGAGCCATTATTCAGCCTACCATAGCTAAGAATATGACTACCCCGGCCTTCACCACACTAGCAAAATAAAGGTGGGCATGTGGGGAAAGGGAAAGCATAGGAAAGGAAAGAGGGAAGGGCATTAGGACAGGTGGGTAGTTAGTCAGATTGTCCTCTTTCTGTAATATAGCCCATCTGGACATAACAATGCTCACCAAGGAAGTTTGGGTCCATTTTTCTTGGCTAAATAATATGCATTAATTTTTCCTAATTATAATATTAATACCTATTCATAGCAGAATTTTGAGAATTACAGAAAATAAAGATAATCTACTCTACCTCCACTGTTATTAGTTTCATATATTCCCAAGCCATATGAGTCCACCTTTCTTGAATTAAGTCCTTAGAATATTTCAAGTTCAGCCCTGTCAAGAAATTCTTACTAAGAAAGTTATAGACAGTCTTTAAATTTGTGTTTTATTGATGAAAAGATCATGATATCAAAAAGGTGAAACGCTTCATCCAGAATCAGTCATTAGAATCAACACTAAACAGTGAGACTTTGGCCTCTTCCTTTTCATCATTGTCATCTAGTCGTCATAAATGACTTCCTGGAATTCCACATCCAAGGAAACACATCCAAACTCCTAGCCAGGAGCTCAGTGATTCATTTGTTACACGTGTTGATGGCACATTAATATTTTGACCTTTTTTTTTTTTTTTGGCAAGCCATAAAGCAATCTCTTTCTTTCCTTATTCAGAAGCTACACTGCTATTATAAATCATAAAGTAGAATAGGGGTGCCTGGGTGGCTCAGCTGTTAAGCGTCTGCCTTCGGCTCAGGTCATGATACCACAGTCCTGGGATCGAGCCCCGCATCGGGCTCCCTGCTCGGCGGGAAGCCTGCTTCTCCCTCTCCCACTCCCCCTGCTTGTGTTCCCTCTCTTGCTGTGTCTCTCTCTGTCAAATAAATAAAATCTTTAAAAAAATAAAAATAATAAAGTAGAATAGAAACTGATCAATTATTTAGACTGTCAAATCCCTGGAGAAAAGAGGAGTAAAGATAAACCTAATACAACTTTGTTGTTGTTGTTGTTGAGTACACTTTTGAAGGTGAGAAAATAGCAGTGTTATTCTTCACTGTTGGTCAATTTGAATCTCACCCACAAATAAGTAAAACCAGCTTTAAGATGGTAAACATATTCGGGGCGCCTGGGTGGCTCAGTCGTTGGGCGTCTGCCTTCAGCTCGGGTCATGATCCCAGGGTCCTGGGATCGAGCCCCGCATCGGGCTCTCTGTTCAGCGGGAAGCCTGCTTCTCCCTCTCCCACTCTGCCTGCTTGTGTTCCCTCTCTCACTGTCTCTCTCTATCAAATAAATAAATAAAATCTTTAAAAAAAAAAAAGATGGTAAACATATTCATCACCTCAAAAAGTTTCCATGTGTCCCTTTATAATCTCTCTCTCACATCTAAGTTGCCCCACCCTATACCCCATAACACAGGCAACCACTATTTTGTTTTCTGTCACTATAGATTAATTTACATTTTTCTAAAATTTATAAATGCAATCACATTGTATATATACTCTTTTCTGTCTGGTTCACTTCACCCAGCATTACTAGTTTGAGATTAATCCATGTTGCCACATGATTCACTAGTTCATTCTTTTTTAATTGCTGAGTAGTATTTCATTGCATGTATATAGCACAACTTGCTTATTCACTCACCTGTTGATAAGCATTTAGGATGTTTCTAGCTCTCAACTACTACGAATAAAACTGCTATGAACATTTGTGTTCAAGTTGTTGTATGGAAAAAATGTTTTCATTTCACTTGGGTAAATAGGGATGGAATAGCTGGATCACATGGTGGGAATATGTTTAATTTTTTCAGAAACTGCCAAACCATTTTCCAAAGTAGTTGTTCCATTTTACATACCCACCAGTAGTGTATGAGAGTTCTAGTTCCTTCATATCCCTGTCAATACTTGGTATGGTCAGTCTTTCTAATTTTAGTCATTCTACAAGATATATAGTTGTATCTCCTTGTGGATTTAATTTCCATTTCCCTAATGATGTTGACCATATTTTCATGCACTTACTTGCCATCTGTAGGTCTTTGGTAAAATGTCTGTTCAAATTTTTTCCTCATTTTTTAAATGTGAAAGTTAGTTCTTTGAGATTTAGAGTTCTTTATATATTCTAGATACAAGTTCTTTATCAGATAGATGATTTGTAACATGTTTCTTGCTAAATGTGGTTCACTTTTTCATTCTCTTAACAGTGTCTTTCAAAAGCAGAAGGTTTCAAGGATGAATTCCAACCTACGAATATTTTAATTTATGAATCACGTTTTGGTATCTTATCTAAGAAATCTTTGTTCAACTCAAGAACACAAAGATTTCTTTCTTTCAGAAGTTTTATAAAACTTTTACAGTAAGATCTATTATCTATTTTGAGTTAACTTTTGTATATGGTATGAGGTTTGAAGTTCACTTTTTTATATATGAATGTCTAATTACTCCAGCACCATTTTTTGAAAAGACTATACTTTCTTCACTGAAATTGCCTGTGCACCATTGTCACAAGAATCAGGTGTCAATATATGTGTGTATCCATTTCTGAACTTACTATTTGATTCCACTGATATATTCGTTTATCTGTATGCCAATACCCCAATGTCCTGATTGCTACAGATTTATAATGTCTTGAATATAGTGTTAGTCCTCCAAATTTACTCCTGTTTATCAAAGGTCTTGGGCTATTCTAAGTATTTTACACTTTCATGTAAATTTTAATAGCATTACTGAACTCATAACTTATATACCATAAGATTACTCATTGTAAGTGAACAATTCTTTGGGTCTTAGCATATTTACAGATTTGGACAGCTGTTGCTGCAATCTAATTTTAGATTTTTCTCACCTGAAATTCAAACCTCATGCCCATTAGCAGTCACTCCCCTACCCCTTGCACAAACCACTAGCCAATTTACCCTCTCTGTAGATTTTCCTATTTTAGATATTTCATAAAAGCAAAATCATATAAAGTGGTCTTTTGTGTCTGGCTTATTTAATTTAGCATAATTTTTTATTTATTCTATGATTATCTTGTATCAGTATTGCATTTCTTTTAATAGCTAAATAGCATTCTATTGTACAGATATACCATATTTTGGCTATCCTTTCATCAATTGGTGAATATTTGGGTTGAATTGTTTCAACTTCTTGGCCATTATGAACAACGGGAATGTAAAATGGTATACACCCTTTGGAAAATAGCTTGGCAGTTTCTTATAATGTTAAACATATGCTTAACATACAACCCAGCAAAAGCATTCCTGACATTTATCCTAGACAAATGAAAACTTACATTCACAAAAAAACTGTACATTGAATGTTTATAATAGCTTAATTTGTAATAGCAAAAACCTGGAAGCAAGCCAAATGTCCTACATGGAGTGAATGGATAAACAAACCATGTGGTATGTCCTTCCAGTGGAATACTACTCAGAGAAGGAATGAACTTTTGTTACAATCAAAATTTGGGTGGATCTCAAGGATGATATGTTACATGAAAAGAAGGCAATCTCAAAGGGCAAGATATTTTATTATTCCATTTAACATAAAACATTCTCCAAGTGAAAAATGTATAGTGATGGAGAACAGGGGAGTAGTTGTTAAGGGGTTGGGAAGAGTGTGACTCTTCAGGGGTGGCACAAGGGGGTTTCTTTGTGGTGAAGGAATAGTCCTGTATCCCTATTGTGGTAATGGTGACTCAAATGTAGACATGCAATAAAATATCATAGAACTATACACCAAAAAGAAAAAAAAAAGTGCCCATAAAACTGGTAAAATTCAAATATGGTCTGTACCTGAATTAATGGTATCATACCAACATCAACTTCCTGGTTACCAGGATATGCTATGCTTATGTAAGATACTATCATTTTGGGAAGCTGGATAAAGTATAGTAACTATATTACTATTTTTGCAGCTTCTTTGGAGTCTTAAACTATTTGAAATAAAGAGCTATTTCTCTTTCTTTTCCTTTAATATTTTATTTATTCATTTGGCAGAGAGAGAGAGAGCATAAGCAGGGGGTGTGGAAGGCAGAGTGAAAGGGAGAAGCAGGCTCCCCGCTGAGCAGGGAGCCCAATGAGGGACTCGATCCCAGGACCCTGGGATCATGACCTGAGCACAAGGCAGACACTTAACCAACTGAGCCACCCAGGTGCCCCTAAAGAGCTATTTTTCAAAAGTCATAGCTTGATCTCTACTGTACTTTGGGGAACTTAGAGGAAAGGCCTGTCCTGCTCATGGAATAGATAAGAAGTTAAGAATTCAGTATACAGTTTGGTTAACCCAACGACCATTTATATATATAACATAAATATATATATAAATTACTCAGACTCATTGGCAACCAAATATGGCCATTTGACAAAGCCTGGCCAAAACTACATAAGTAATAGTCAGCTAGTGCCAACTCTTCCCCATCTGCCTTGTTCCTGCCCAGACTGTGGACATGATCTGGGGGTGCAAGCAGCCATTTGCAACCATGAGGATAAAGCCACAGGCTAAGAATGGTGTCACAAAAGGAGTCAAGGCTATATACCTCTGTATTTGTCTTATGACAAAAACAGATCTGTATCCATTTAAGCCACTATAGCTTGGTCAGAGCTGAATGCCATCTCTACAAAGAAAAAAAAATCTATCTTTTCTCCTGAGGCAGTGGGGGGTCAGCTGTGCCATGCAATGCTTGAAGGCCATCAGCCAGAGAGGCACCACTGTGAAGGTATGACAGGGAAAATGGAGGGCAAGGGGTTGAGGAAATAGGGCTCACCACCTAGAAGGCAGCATCTCAGAACCTCTCCAACATATGTGAGTATACCTTGGGGAGATAAATAAAGCCAGTGGGTCTTGGGTCATCATAATTGGGTGATCTAGTTTCCTTGCTGACCTTCAAGATCAGCACCGGTGGAAAGGGTAGGGTGAGATCAAGTAGAAACTACTCACTACGCACCAAGCTCAGCAGTTCATTTCAACCTGGTAACCAAGAGAAGAAGGTCCTTTCTCCTGTGGGTTGTGACATTAAGACCAGTCTGCAGTCCAAGCTTCAGTAAATGCCCTCAGTTCCCACCCACCACCTGCACCCTCTGAATTATTCTCCCTCTTGCCTTAAGGGGAGAGAGGCTGCTCTATTAGAGCTTACTCTGTCTTTTCTCATCTCTTGCTACCAGCTTTGAAAACTTTTATGACATTATTTCAGACTTTATCTATGTATGGGGTCTGTTTTTTTTTATTTGCCATGTTTAATGTGTGGTTTCTTCATGCTTTCTGTAACACGTTCTTATAAATGTTCCTATATTTCCTAACGATCATTTTTTGAACTCTCGGTGACATTCTGGAGCAATACTTCCTATGGCCTGTCACTTCTGGCATATAGGCCAGGGGTCAGCAAATTCCAGCCCTCCTGCCCTCCTGTTGCGATGAACAGGTTTAATGGTTCACTGCTACACCATTGTTTACTCATTGCCTGTAGTTGCTTTTGCACTATAATGTCAGGGTTGAGTACTTGCAACAGAGGCCCAATGGCCCCACAAAGCCTACAGTATTTACTCTGGCCCTTTACAGGAAAAGTTTGTCAACCCCTGCCATAGGCTATCAAGTATTCGGGGTTAATATAAAATATTAACAAATTCAAACTCCAATTTGTATTGTTCATATACTACCCAGTTGAGGAAAACTTCATTTACCTGCTTGGTGATTGTTTTTTGCCATATTTTCTGTGAAAGAACATTTATTCTTCCCCTCAACTCAGTCCCCTCAACTCCTACATAATATTGTGAATTAAGAACCTGATATTAAAATAAAGTTTACTCCTTGTAATATAGTACGGCTTTCACACATAAAGCCTAAGATAAATGTGAAATATCATTTGTGGATTTGCTGTAATATTTTTTCGGAATTATTACTGTTAATATTGGTTTATTTTTAAAGGTACTTTTTGTTTCGGCAGGAGGAATCCTCCTAAATTATTTATATAAAATGTATTATCACTCTTGTTGGATCATTGAACTAGATGACAGCTCAATTTGAGGCATTAAAAAAACTTTTAGGGGAATCGTTTGTGGTTTTAGCAAAAAATAATATATTCCCTTTCAGAACAGAGATCATATGATACTGAATAAGAAAACTGTAAGATAATAAATAATTGTATGACAATAAAATGCCTGCTCACTGAAATGAGATTTTTTTTTTTAATGAGCTAGCAACAGAGGAAAATAAAAAAGGGATGAAAATACATTTTCAATCAATTCAAAAGACAGATGTAGAATTTAGGAAGCCTGAAAACAATGCTCCCCAAATTTAACTGCTTCCTTGTCAGGATGCAAAAAGACCACATCAAAAATATGAATAGAAATTGTTCCAATTTCTAGAAGCAATTTTGCAATATATACATTGTTTTTGCCATATGTATATAATATATATATTTAGAGTCTTAAATATACATACCTTTTAAACCCAGTTAGTTATGTTTAGGTATGTATCCTGAGGACATAAGCTGAGATGTGAATGGAGATATGTGATGTTGGCTGAAGCATTAGTCATCAGCAAAAATAGGAATAAAATTAATTAATTAAATGTCTACTACAAGTACTGTGCTAGAGGCTGATTGAATGACATAGTCTTTGGTGAGGGAGTAACATGTCAGCTGAGACCCAAAAGAACTGGAAGTTAACCACCTAAGAGAGTTAAAGAGCAAATAACCATCTTTGTAAAGCATGAGAGAGGAAGGTGGGAGAGATGGGATGGGTTGGTGACAGTTCTGATGATAGGGGACAGAGGTGAGATATCTTTTAAGAACATTCCAGACACAAGGACTGGGAATATTTGGAATATAAATACCAAACACAGAGTTAAAGTTCAGGCATCCAGGAATCCCCTGGTTAGCACTACTGAGGAAGGGTAGACCCACACCTTCCCCTAAAGGCAAATGACCTTGCCTGAAACAAGAAACTTTCCTTGTCTCATCCCTCTTTCTGCCTATAAAAGTCTTCTGTTTTGCAACAGCTCCTTGGAGCTCTTTTCTATTTGCTAGATGGGACGCTGCCCAATTAATGAATCATTGAATAAAGCCACTTTGATCTTCAAATTTATACAGTTTTGCTTTTTAACAGTAGCAGTGCAAAAATCATGACAAAATATGCTTCATATTCAAATGTATAGTTGCTCACATAAAAACTAACCTTCATCAGTAATGTTAACTCTGCCTCCATTTTTTTTTTAATAGACTTGATGGAATGGGAATGTCTGGGAATATAAGATATCTTTTTCTTAATGCTTTACTTAATTACATCTTCCTAACCCCAATCCTTGGTGCTTCTCTTCAGTACTAATAAGTATGACAAGTGTACTTGGAAATTTAGTTCTAATAATTATTCTGTTATATAAAATGCTAACATAAGGGGAAGCTGGGTGAAAGGTGTATGGGGGAAAAAAAAGAAAGGTGTATGGGAACTCTCTGTACTATTTTTTGCAACTCTTCTGTTAAATCTAAAATAAAAAAGTTAAAAAAAAAATAAGAACCTCGTGTACAGTATGCTGCTATTTGTATAAAAGGAAGAGAAAAGAAATAGAAATATGGATGTGATTTTATATAGTTATAATATCTCTGGAAGTACACATACAGAACTAGTAGCATAGGTTAACTCTGGAGAAAGTACCTGGAGGCTGAAGGTCAAGGGTAGGAGAATGGACGTCCTCTGGCTGCTCTTTTTGAATATTTTAAGTTTTTTTTCCATGTGAATACTTTACCTATTCAAAAATAATTAAAATGAAAAACTGGACACCTTGGAAAGGCCATTCTAGCTCCAGAGTCCGCAGTCAGCAGAGGCAACTCAACTTCTCTTTCTGCTCAATCCTGCTTTCTTCCATTTTCATCATGGGTACCGACCCTAAGGGCACTTGCTAATAAAACACAATGTGTGCTAAACAGCTTCTCAGAGTATGCTTCCCAGGGAAGGAATCTTATAGCTACTGTTTCTTTCAGCAAATCTGTAAAATTTGCCAAACTGCAGTTGGTTAAGGTTGCTGACGCTTTTCACCTCAACTTCCACTCTATGCCTCTGATCTTATCGTGTGATATTGGAGTGGCTATGGGCATTTGGAGATCCAGTTAAGTATAAGTTCACTTGGGGGATACATTTCATCTGAGATGGTAGACTACCTTTATGTGATTCACAGAGATACTTCCTGCATAGACAAGTTATGGACAGCTATCCTACTGTAGGAATAGTTTTAGGAATACTCCACTGTATCAACTCAGTGTCAGGACACAATGGTGCAAGGATAGATGTCATATCGAGATGTGAATGTGTCCTATGGCACTCAGCACTGGAATTTTGTGGGTAGTGGTAGAACAGTGCAATATGTAAGAAGCCAGAAGCTAGTTTGTGGAAAATACTTTCAACCTCAGACATGTAATAGGTAAAAAATATGATTTTCGTCAATGCCTAGTCAAAATGGAATTTCTCTCCTGTCACATAACAAAACTCATAATGTGCCAGGACAATGAGGACAACCCATGATGTGCTAGTAAATGAGCATCATCATTTCAAAAAGTACTTAAGAATAGTTACTGCATAAGAAAATTTAAAATGCCCTGAAATTTTATTGCTCATATGTAAAAGAATCTTAACAGAGATTTTCCAAAGTTCAACAAGAACCCTAATTATCACATGACATTACCAATGAGTAGTGAAACTAAAACTTTTCTAAACTATTATGAAATAAATGTTGATCAATTATGATAAAGGAAAGATTAAATACTCTTTCTATTCTCTCTATAGAATATAGTACAAAACCATTATCATATGAAGAGTATGATCAAAGATTATACAGCCAAAAAAAACCCACAAAAAACAGTAAGAGTTAAAAAGTACTAGAGAGGTATGTCAAGCAATTAGTATTTTTATTAATATTATGTTATTTTTCTGGAGTTTCGCTTTTCTGGATTTTTATGATACTTGTATATTTGTCAGTTTTTTTGTTTGTTTGTTTGTTTGTGTAGAGCTAGAGAAAGAGACAGAGAGTTAGGGGAGGAGCAGAGGGAGAGAGACAAGCAGACTCTGCACTCAGGAGACTGACACAGGGCTCAATCTCAGGACCCTGAGATCACAACCTGGGCTGAAATCAAGAGTCAGACGCTCAACCAACTGAGACACCCAGGCATCCTTATTTGTCACCTTTTTATTTTATTTTATTTTTTTTAAAGATTTTTTTATTTATTTGACAGGGAGAAAGACAGCCAGAGAGGGAACACAAGCAGGGGGAGTGGGAGAGGGAGAAGCAGGCTTCCCGAGGAGCAGGGAGCCTGATGCGGGACTCGATCCCAGGACCCTGGGATCATGACCCGAGCCGAAGGCAGACGCTTAACGACTGAGCCACCCAGGCGCCCCTTGTCACCTTTTTAAATTTATAATTTATTTTGATTATCTTCTCTCATTTTAAATAAATTTTCACATCTGTACCTATTTTATATTCTTTTCTTAAAGAAAGCCTAAGAATTTGATTAATCTTCAGGCCCTACAAAAACCTAAACCAAGCTATGAGAGTCATCCTTTAAAAATATCTTTTTAAAATGGGAAAAACAGCATTATTACTACACTAAAAGTCTATAATGGTTCTCTGCTAGAGTGTCTTTCAAGACAGAAATCCTTGTAGTGAGAAATGCATATGTTCCCAGGGGATGGCTATGCAGGAAAATAACATAGCATTTTCCCAAATATTAGTGCATGCTCCTCAGTCGTTACTGGCAACACAGCTATTAACATTTCTGCTTTAATGTCATGTATACATTTACTTTATTCTCCAACCATATCTATGGCCAAAGCATTATACAGCAAAGTTTTGACCAGCGCTATTTAACAATTAAGTGCTGGTATGCATCCTTGATAAAGTTTTATTATTCCCATTTCCTTTGCCCCTTTCTCTTTTCTATCAGATTTATAATCTCCAACTCATGCACATTAAATAGAACAACAGACATACGCTTAGAATGCCACTGGGTAAAATGTGAAGAATAAAAGAAGCTTAGTGTTCTTTTTCATTATCCACACAAATATTATCCACACAAAAGGACAAAAATACTTTGATTCTTATTGGGAAGGTCCTAAGCTTCAGCTCACACATTTGTGTACGAATTGGTCCTTACCAAAATGGATGGTGATGTGAATTGAAGATTGTGAATGTACATTGATATTACACTGAACAAGAAGGAGATGCTTCTGGTCTTAACGTTGTAAGCAGACGTCTAAGAACAGAAAAGTGGCAGAAGCTGCTGGGTGTCTGTTGATACCCATTCTCCTTTCTTAGAAACAGTATCCTTATTTTGAATGGGATGGCAATGTGCCCAGCTGTTAAACTACATTCCCCAGTCTTCCTCAAAGCTGGAAGTGTCTAGGTGACAGAGTTCTGGCCAATAAGAAAGCACAAGTCACTGTACGTGGCTCCCAGGAACACACTATAAAGGGAATCACTCAGCCAGCAACATCTTTTGCCCTTTCCCTTAGGTACTGAAGTAGAGGCAGTCATCTTACAATCCAGAGGCAACAATGAAGTTAAAAAATTGCACAGCCAGGGGCGCCTGGGTGGCTCAGTCATTAAGTGTCTGCCTTCGGCTCAGGTCATGGTCCCAGGGTCCTGGGATCAAGCCCCGCATCGGGCTCCCTGCTCCGCGGGAAGCCTGCTTCTCCCTCTCCCACTCCCCACTGCTTGTGTTCCCTCTCTTGCTGTGTCTCTCTCTGTCAAATAAATAAATAAAATCTTTAAAAAAAAAAATTGCACGACCCGCAGCTATGAAGACATGGAGAAAGCATTACTTACCTTCCCGGACTGCCTACTTCTAGACTTCTTGTTAGGTTTAAAATGTCAAGTCCTTAATTGTTTAAGCCAAATGTAGTCCAGTTCGGTTAGATGCAGCTTTACATAAATCCCTACCTGATACAAGGGATGATTGAGATCACTATTTTTACTTTCCTTACATGATTTATGAATACCCAGTATTCTTTAAATATTCATAATAGTATATAAAACAAGGAGGAAAATATGGAGGAAGAATGAAACTAAATATAGCATAAAAAAACAGATACATAATCTACTTGGAGAGAAGATATACCCTAAGACACAACAAATTTCAAGACAACAAATCTTTCCTGCTCTTAAAGATATTCTCCACACCTGAAGAAATTAAAGGGAATAAAGACAGCAGAATTTAACTTTTTAAGTAAAATTGTACATCTCAGGAAAAATATTAAGGATCTAGCAATATGCTAAATGCAGAAACATAATCAAAATAGGAAAGAATCAAGTTCATGATCTGTAAGAGAACTTGGGAAAAATCACACAATGAAGAGACAAAAGCAATGTAAGGACAGTGGGTATAAGGGACAAAGGGGAGCCAACATGTGGCTTGATGCCACAGAAACAGAGGACAAAATTAAGGAACTACTGCTCTGCAAAACATACTAACAAAAAGATCCCAAAGAAGACTTTCCTAAAAGGAATAGAATAATATTCCTGAAAATTTTAAAGAGAAAAGCAAGCTTTTCATAAAGTTCAGTGTTTCTTCCTGTTTTAAAAAAAAAGAAACAAATCCTTAGTGAAATAGATATTAATATAAACCACCAACATTAAGCTTCATGCTTAATGGTAAAAGACTAGAAACCTTCCCAGTAAATTCAAGAATAAAATAAAGATGCCCAAGAGAGCCACCAATATTATTACTTAAAGATATTATCATTACATATTTTGAAAACCAAAGAGAACCAACTGAAAAAAAAAAAGCATTAGAAACAAAAGATCAATAGGATAGGTAGGTACAAAATACTATTTTATTTATTTTTAATAATCATAAGCACTTTATAAATATTAATTCCAGTTTGAATATTGATTAAAAAATAAATGCTTGGAGTAATAGCAAAAACTATGCTAAAGTCCCAAATGAAGACAATTTTTCAACTCAACTCAGAGACAAAAAAAGAAGACTGTTTAAATAAAAAGACACACCTCGTTTTTAGATAGGAATTGTAAACAGGTCAATTCTCCCTACTGAATTTATAAATTCCATGTGATGGCAATTAAAAAACACCAAAAAGTTACACTTTGTGAGGAAATGGGAAAACTTGAAAAAATGACCTAAAAATAGGCATTTGGGGAAAATCTGGGGGAGATATTTGGGGAAAATCTGGGGGAAAAAAAGAGTAATAACTGAAACTAGCAAGTCCACAATTAAAACATCATAATGTTTCACTAATTTATAAAATATAACTATCCCAGATTAATAAATAGCAGTTAATGGAACATTATATAATATAGACCTAAACACAAGTATATATAATAATTTAATTTATGATAAAAGGTGGCATTTCAACTCTGTGAAGTAGAGATATTGGAGCAACAGGCTAGCCATTTGAAAAAAAAATAAAGCTAGATTCCTATCCCACTCTTTCTATGCAAATAAACTTCAGATAAATCAAAAATCATAGTAACTATAATTGGCACAAGGAACGTTTTGGGTGATGGCAATGTTCTAAAATCAGATCGTGAGGATGGCTGCATAACTCTGAATTCACTGAAAGTGGTTAACTGTACACCTAAAATGAGTGAACTTGGTGGAACATACATTATACCTTAATAAAGCTGCTAAAAATTTTAATTGTAATAAAAGTAGAAGATGAAAACCATAGAAGTACTGAAAGAAAATGTGGGTGAATATTTTTAGAATTTTTGGATTGAAAGCCCTTCCAAACATGATGCAGAACCCAGAAAGCAATACAAACTTAAAACGTGTATCTAGGGAGGGGCAAAGATGGCGGAGGAGTAGGGGACCCTATCCCAACCAGTCCCTTGAATTGAGCTGGATATCTACCAGACCACTCTGAACACCAACAAAATCAGCCTGAGATGTGAGAAGATAGATCCAGATCTCTAAAAACAGAATATCGCAGGCGGTTGGTTTCGAGGTAGGAAATGGGGAGCCGTGATTCTGAAGGCAGATATCAGAAGACAAACTCATAGAAAAGAAGGAAAACAAGGAGGCCTGGAAGAAACAGCTTAAAATCCATGAAAACAGAATTAGAGAAATAAGTGATGCCATGAAACGTTCCAATGTCAGAATTACTGGGATCCCTGGGCGGGGGGGGGGGGGGGGGAAAAGAAAAATTTTTTTGAAAAAGTGGAAGTGGAAAATTTTCTTAATTGGGGGAAGAAAAAAAGATTTTGTGCCTAA
>NW_022589709.1:51802493-51895303 GCF_004348235.1 Phoca vitulina
CAGAATCCATGAAAATAGAATCAGAGAAATAAGTGACACCATGAGGCGTTCCAATGTCAGAATAATTGGAATCCCGGAGGGAGTGGAGAGAGAGAGAGGGCTAGAAGATGTATTTGAGCAAATCGTAGCTGAGAACTTCCCTAATCTGGGGAATGAAACAAACATTCGAGTCCTAGAGGCAGAGAGGACCCCTCCTAAGATCAAGGAAAACAGGCCAACACCCCAGCATGTAATAGTAAAACTTGCAAATCTTAGAACCAAGGAAACCATCTTAAGGGCAGTTAGGGGGAAGAGATTCCTTACGTACAGAGGGAGGAACATCAGAATAATGTTAGACCTATCCACAGAGACCTGGCAAGCCAGAAAGGGCTGGCAAGACATATTCAGAGTACTAAATGAGAAGAACATGCAGCCAAAAATACTTTATCTGGCAAGGCTGTCATTTAGAATGGATGGAGAGCTATAGACCTTCCAAGACTGGCAGAAACTGAAAGAAAATGTGACCACTAAGCCAGCCCTGCAAGAAATATTAAGGGGGGGGTGGTTCTATAAAAGGAGAAAGACCCCAGGAGTGATACAGAAATTTACAGAGACAATCTATAGAAACAAGGACTTCACAGGCAACATGATGACAATAAAATCATATCTTTCAATAATCACTCTCAATGTGAATGGCCTAAATGCTCCCATAAAACGGCACAGGGTTGCAGATTGGATAAAAAGACAGGACCCACCTATAGGCTGTCTACAAGAGACTCATTTTGAACCTAAAGCTACATCCAGACTGAAAGTGAAGGGATGGAGATCCATCTTCCATGCCAGCAGACCTCAAAAGAAAGCTGGGGTAGCAATTCTCGTATCAGACAAATCAGATTTTAAGCTAAAGACTGTAGTTAGAGACAGAGGACACTATGTCATTCTTAAAGGGTCTATCCAACAAGAAGATCTAACAATTGTAAGTATTTATGCCCCCAACATGGGAGCAGGCAACAACATAAGCCAATTGTTAACCAAAATAGATATATTGATAATAACACATTAATTGTAGAAGACCTCAATACTCCACTCTCAGCAATAGACAGATCATCTAAGCAGAAAATCAACAAAGAAACAAGAGCTTTGAATGACACACTGGACCAGATGGACCTCATAGGTATATACAGAACATTCCACTCTAAAACAACAGACTACTCATTCTTCTTGAGCGCACATGGAACTTTCTCCAGAATAGACTACATACTGGGTCACAAATCAGGTCTCAACCGATACCAAAAGATTGAGATTATTCCCTGCATATTCTCAGACTATAATACTTTAAAACTGGAACTCAATCACAAGAAA
Organism: Phoca vitulina; assembly: GCF_004348235.1. Taxonomy (NCBI): domain Eukaryota; kingdom Metazoa; phylum Chordata; class Mammalia; order Carnivora; family Phocidae; genus Phoca; species Phoca vitulina. Next base: position 51,803,835 of record NW_022589709.1, read on the forward strand.
AAATTTGGAAGAAATTCAAACACTTGGAAGCTAAAGACCACTCTGCTCAAGAATGTTTGGGTCAACCAGGAAATCAAAGGAGAACTTAAAACAATTCATGGAAACCAATGAGAACGAAAACACATCAGTCCAAAGCCTATGGGATACTGCAAAGGCGGTCCTAAGGGGGAAATACATAGCTATCCAAGCCTCACTCAAAAAAACAGAAACATTCCAAATTCACCAACTAACTTTACACCTTAAAGAACTGGAGAAAAAACAACAAACAATGCCTAAGCCACACATTAGAAGAGAAATAATTAAGATTAGAGCAGAGATCAATGAATTAGAAACCAGAAATACAGTAGAGCAGATCAATGAAACAAGAAGCTGGTTCTTTGAAAGAATTAATAAGATCAATAAACCACTGGCCAGACTTATCCAAAAGAAAAGAGAAAGGACCCAAATTAATAAAACTACGAATGAAAGGGGAGAGATCACGGCTAACACCAAGGAAATAGAAACAATTATTAGAAATTATTATCAACAACTATATGCAAATAATAAGCAACCTGGAAGAAATGGATGCCTTCCTGGAAACCTATAAACTACCAAGACTGAAACAGGAAGAAATTAACAACCTGAATAGACCAATAACCAGTAACAAGATTGAAGCAGTGATCAAAAACCTCCCAAAAATAAGAGTCCAGGGCCTGATGGATTCCCTGGGGAATTCTACCAAACATTCAAAGAAGAAATAATACCTATTCTCCTGAAGCTGTTCCAAAAAATAGAAACAGAAGGAAAGCTTCCAGACTCATTCTATGAAGCCAGCACTACCTTGATCCCCAAACCAGGCAAAGACCCCCATCAAAAAGGAAAATTTCAGACTGATATCCCTGATGAATATGGATTCCAAAATTCTCAACAAAATCCTAGCTAATAGGATCCAACAGTACATTAAAAGGATCATCCACCAAGACCAAGTGGGATTTATCCCTGGGATGCAAGGGTAGTTCAACATTCGCAAATCAATCAGTGTGATAGAACACATTAATAAGAGGAGAGAGAAGAACCATATGGTCCTCTCAATTGATGCAGAAAAAGCATTTGACAAAATACAGCACCCTTTCCTGCTTAAAACTCTTCAGAGTATAGGGATAGAGGGAACATTCCTCAAGTTCACAAAATCCATCTACGAAAAACCCACAGAGAATATCATTCTCAATGGGGAAAAGCTGAGAGCCTTTCCCTTAAGATCAGGAACATGACAAGGATGCCCACTCTCGCCACTATTATTCAACATAGTACTAGAATTGCTAGCAACAGCAATCAGACAACAAAAAGAAATAAAAGGTATTCAAATTGGGAAAGAAGAAGTCAAACTCTCTCTTCGCAGATGACATGATACTTTATGTGGAAAACCCAAAAGACTCCACCCCCAAATTACTAGAGCAATTCAGTCATGTGGCAGGATACAAAATCAATGCACAGAAATCAGTTGCTTTCTTATATACTAACAATGTAACTGTAGAAAGAGAAATTAGAGAATCAATTCCATTTACAATAGCACCAAAAACCATAAGATACCTTGGAATAAACCTAACCAAAGAGGTAAAGGATCCATACTCTAGGAACTACAGAACACTCATGAAAGAAATTGAAGAAGACACAAAAAGATGGAAAAACATTCCATGCTCATGGGTCGGAAGAATAAACATTGTTAAAATGTCTATGCTGCCCAGAGCAATCTATACCTTCAACGCCATCCTGAACAAAATACGAATGGTGTATTTCAAAGTGCTGGAAGAAACAATCTTAAAATTTGTATGGAATAAGAAAAGACTCTGAATCGCCAGGGAAATGTTGAAAAAGAAAAACAAAGCTGGGGGCATCACGTTGCCTGATTTCAAACTATATTACAAAGCTGTGATCACCAAGACAGCATGGTACTGGCACAAAAACAGAAACATAGACCAGTGGAACAGAATAGAGAGCCCAGGAGTGCCTGGGTGGCTCAGTCATTAAGCATCTGCCTTCAGCTCAGGTCGTGATCCCAGGGTCCTGGGATCGAGTCCCGCATTGGGCTCCCTGCTCAGCGGGAAGCCTGCTTCTCCCTCTCTCACTCCCCCTGCTTATATTCCCTCTCTCGCTGTCTCTCTCTCTCTGTCAAATAAATAAATAACATCTTTAAAAAAAAAATAGAGAGCCCAGATATGGACCCTCAACTCTATGGTCAAATAATCTTTGACAAAGCAGGAAACATATGCAATGGAAAAAAGACAGTCTCTTTAATAAATGGTGCTGGGAAAATTGGACAGCCACATGCAGAAGAATAAAACTTGACCATTCTCCTACACCATACACAAAGATAAACTCAAAATGGATGAAAGACCTCAATGTGAGACAGGAATCCATCAAAATCCTAGAGGAGGACATAAGCAGTAACCTCTTCAACATCGGCCACAGCAACTTCTTTCAAGACACATCTTCAAAGGCAAAGGAAACAAAAGTGAAAATGAACTTTTGGGACTTAATCAAGATAAAAAGCTTCTGCACAGCAAAGGAAACAGTCAACAAAACAAAGAGGCAACCCATAGAATGGGGGAAGATTTTTGCAAATGACACTACAGAAAAAGGGCTGATACCCAAAATCTATAAAGAACTTCTCAAACTTAACAGCCAAAAACCAAATAATCAAGTCAAAATATGGGCAGAAGACATGAACAGACACTTCCCAAAAGAAGACATACAAATGGCTAACAGACACATGAAAAAATGTTCACCATCATTAGCCATCAGGGAAATTCAAATCAAACCACATTGAGATACCACCTTACACCAGTTAGAATGGCAAAAATTGACAAGGCAAGAAACAACAAATGTTGAAGAGGTTGTAGAAAAAGGGGAACCCTCTTACATTGTTGGTGGGAATGCAAGTTGGTATAGCCACTTTGGAAAACAGTGTGGAGGTTCCTCAAAAAATTAAAAATAGAGCTACCCTATGACCCAGCAATTGCACTCCTAGGTATTTACCCCAAAGACATAGATGTAGTGAAAAGAAGGACCATATGCACTCCAATGTTCATAGCAGCAATGTCCGCAATAGCCAAACTGTGGAAAGAGCCAAGATGCCTTTCAACAGACGAATGGATAAAGAAGATGTAGTCCATATATACAATGGAATATTACTCAGCCATCAGAAAGAATGAATACCCAACTTTTGCATCAACATGGATGGGACTGGAGGAGATTATGCTAAGTGAAATAAGTCAAGCAGAGAAAGTCAATTATCATATGGTTTCACTTATTTGTGGAACATAAGGAATAGCATGGAGGACATTAGGAGACGGAAGGGAAAAATTAAGGGGGTGGAAATCGCAGGGGGAGATAAACCATGAGAGACTATGGACTCCGAGAAACAAACTGAGGGTTTTAGAGGGGAGGGGGGTGGGGGGATGGGCTAGCCTGGTGATGGGTATTAAGGAGGGCACGTATTGCATGGAGCACTGGGTGTTATACGCAAACAATGAATCATGGAACACTACACCAATAAAATAAAAATTTAAATAAAAATTTAAAAAATAACATGTATCTGGATAAAGACATTCAATAAAAATCAAAGAAAAAAGGCAAACTGTGTCTGAGATAGGACTAATTTCTTTTATATCATCAATAACAACAAAATTAACTCAATGTATAACTCAATATAAATTTAATAATGCCTGTGTCCACCCTGTCTCCACACATGATAAACTGATTAAAAATACATTGTCACCAGTTCATACCAAGGATTACCAATCTGATAGCCAAATCACAAAATATGCCCCTGAAGAGGAAAGCTTTTCAAAAACCACTATGGTCCATAAAGCAACAGGAGCTCACCCAGGAGCTTGCTAGAAATGTAGAATCTCAGACCCCACCTCTCCCATTCTCAGCCAGAATCTGAATTTTAACAAGATCCCAGGTGACTGATACATACATTAAAGTTTTCAGAAACACTGCTTTCAAGCATCACATTCCTTTTCTGCCTGGCAATTTCTGCTTCAGAAGCAAAATTCTCATCTAACAGTGTTCAGGGTCTTCTAATCTAGGTTTGTTATCATGGAATTAATTCTCATATGTAAAAGACCATATGGAAAAACATCACATTTGAGGTTACTCTGAATAGCCTAGCAAATGTGCATTATGCTCCCATGTATTAGACCAAAATGATATTTTATCATATTTTTCATACTTTATTTTGATGATAAAATGAGTTTATACTGCAGAAACATTCTGGTTTTTTATTTTAGCAGAATTTTTCTTAAAGTACCAATCCTACCTACTCTACTGTAACTATCACTGCTCTGAACCATTACAGGCAACATCACAGTGATTAGACACAGTTGCTTCTGACCATGGAGCTATACCTTAGCTAAGTATAAGGAATCTATCAGAACCATCAGCACTCACGTTTCACTACCTTCAAGTAAATGGTCAAGCCAAACTGTAAGAATGATGCAGGCTTCATGGAGGATGCTCAGGAGCTGACTGCATGAGTAGATTCCCCTATAAAGGATTTCTCTGCATTTAAATGCCACTCCATGTTCAATAATGAGAGTTGTTCCTACTGAAATACTAAAAGGGCTGGTTGGCCTATACTTCCCTAGATGAAATCCTTCCATACTGAAGACATATAAGGTTATTTTGTATGCTATCCTGTCTTCATCAACCCTTCATCCAATTCCTTCAAATAACACTTTTTTCCAAGTTAAAAATAAATGACAATACATTTAGACAAACATGTTTGTTGAGGCAGAGTTCTAAAAGGTAAAAAAAATTACCTTGTTTTGCCCACTTTGGGCCCCAGAATTTTGACTCTAATATACAGGTAGGCTATATTCAGTTTATATGACACTACTTACATGGATTATTTAGCCTGGATTTGACAGGGGCAACAAAAGCTTTATTGGAATAACTGAACCCACACTCTGTAATGTAATGGTTTCTAAATGCTGATCCATAGAACAGTGCTAGGCCAGCTCATAAGAATTACCCGGGAAACATTTTTAAAATACAGACTCTAAGGCCCTATTACCTGGATTCAGATTTCTCAGATTTGGGGTGAAAACCAGAATGGGCATTATTTTGTCCAAATTCCACCAGACAATCCTGACGCACAACTAGGGTTGGGTACATACGGAAGAACTTGAAAGGCCATTTACTGGGGTCTGATACCCAATTCTCACGGCTCCACACTTTAATAACCATTAACATGGCATTTCCATACTGTAGTCACCAGGACACACTTCCCTCAAGATGCTACTAATAAATATCTAAATGAGCAAACAAAAATAAGGTTCTATATTCAAAAAGGTTTAAGAAACACTGGGTTTAAATAAAGTTAGAATGCTTTCTTTACTTCATATAACTAATGTACATTACACATCTCCACCTCAGAGACTATGGTCGGTCGCGTCTCCCTAATTTATTTGACCATGGACTCCTCTTTTTGGTGTGTCCTATCTCAACATTCCCCAGAAGCAGTGTTCTGTAGAGCACAGATCAGGAAGCTGTCTTCACCAGAGTGACTAGGAAGCAGTATCTAGGATCCTGAGTCCCATCGTCCTTGTCCTTCTTCCCTCCTTCTCCTCTCCACTCCTCCACTGTGCTGTGATGTCTCCTTTCCTCAAAGCCCCTTGTCTCTGGTCACAGCCAGCCCTCTTGGTCTATGCACTTGTTGATGCATAATCATTGAGGATTAAATCATCACCACTGAGTAGCATGAAAGGGTTTGCTTCCTCTGGTCAGCTCTGCAGTATTACTGTGGCTATGACGATTAGAGCTTGTTCCTTCCCCCCCCCCCCCACCTCTCTTTCTCTCCTCTCTCTCTCTCTCTCTCTCTGGAGCACAGGTTCTTTCCACATGCTGAAAAGGCAGCTGAAAATGGTCCTTGCGTTTGAGCTTCTCCAATTCCTGCCTGACACCATTAAACACCCTCAGATAACCCCAGATATGACAGTTTTTGTCCTTCATGCCAAATATTGTATGGGTGAAACCAAAAAGTGTTACAGACACAAGAACCTATCCTCCATCAACTGCAATCTCTGAAGTCCTGGGAGGACTGGGTGGGTGCTAGAAGACTTTTTTAGAAAGATGGTATCCTTCTCATAATAGGGATCAGTCAATGTCCAAGTGAAATAAATGTTCACATGGATTTTTATACGCTTCAAATATTATTTTTAGTTCTAGTTCTCTCCTAATTCTCTCCCCCTCCTATCACCATGGCAATCCATAAAACAAAAGAGAAATCAGGAGAGGTTTCTGATCCTGTGTTGTTTTTTTAAGCACATAGCATATGCAAGGTACAACAGGGATTTATATCTGTATGTATGTATTTATATGTATGTATGTATCGTTAATTTTTGTTTCCTTTTGAACCCCTTCACTCATTTCTCTGGTCCTGTCCTGACCGTAGACCCTTTTATTCCTTTAATAATGAAAACAGGTGGTTACCATATATAGAAAAATGTATATGTTTTGCTTTTCCTAACCAATATTCTACTTCAGAAAGTCCTTCAAATAGTTTGATGTAAAAAATCGGGACAGAGGAAAGAAGAAAGAAAGAAAAGAAAGGAAGAAAGAAAGAAAGAAAGAAAGAAAGAAAGAAAGAAAGAAAGAAAGAAAGAAAGAAAGAAAGGAAGGAAGGAAGGAAGGAAGGAAGGAAGGAAGAAAGAAAGAAAAGAAAGAAAGGAAGAAAAGGAAGGAAGGAAGGAAGAAAGGAGGGAGGGAGGAAGGAAGAAAGGAAGAAAGGAAGAAAGAAAGGAAGAACACCCAGCAAAACTACCATGCAATTAGGTAGCCACTCAAAACCAGGCTGCTCTATGGAGGGAATGTCAGATAAAAGAGCACAAGTTTGAAAGCTTTTTAGCCCTCAATAGTACTTTAATATTAGACCTTCATAGGATTAGTATTAGTGCTCTACATGACTGCTTTGTAATTACGTATCTCCCAAAGTGACTTTAGAGCTCGGCCTAGTATCAAGGTCTGTGAAGTATGGGTCATGCAAGAGTGCAAACTGACCCATGTGCTATCACCATGGTGATCAGACTTGCAACTGTTACTCCAAAGGTGATCTGATGACAGACTGTAGCAGAACCATTAACAAAATTCCTCTAGAGACAAATGGAGCTGATGGTTCAGTTATAACTACTGAGGACAGATGAATCCCTAAGAAGACAGGAACTGGTCTTCTTCAGCCTTTTCTGCGTGCTAAGATATTATGCCCTGTGTCTCCGCACTTCTCCAAAGAGGAACTCACTGCAGGTAACAGTTATCAGCTACTAGAGGCACTTTTATAGTTAAACGTTTCTATATTTCTGTTCCTTTGAATTCCCATTGTTATCAAATTAGGAAGTGTTTAACACAGAGAGCCTTTACAACAATGAAAGACTGTTTGCTAAAGGCCTGCCTTGACTCCTCATTAGTTTTTCACTGTTCCCTAACCCAACACTGGAATAACCAAGGACCAGCCTGTCAGTTCCAGGTAGTAAATGGACCGGTGGCCCCAAAGAAGTGAGATCCATGCTGTCTGCACCATGCAATGAAGTGATGGCAAATAGCTGGTAGGCTAGAAAACTTGGTGGCATTAACTGATTAAGTTCAGGCCAAGTCAAAGAAAATACACCCATGAATTACAAACTGGAAATCAGGGAATGTCAGCCCTGCCCCCAGCCGTGTGTAGAATGACCTGATAGATAAATTAGAATATGATACTGCAGATGGTGTTCCTCCCAATTTCTGTGTGTGGTGGCCATGAGGATGCCCCGCTCAGATCTGTTGGCGGGAGTGGAATGGACCAACAGCCCCAGCTGCAGCCCTCTGGATCCATCATCGTGTCCGCACAAGGCCATGCTTCCCCTAGATTGTCCCAAGACTTGACTGTGCATGGCAAGGGTACTAGTGCAGGACATCGTGTGGCCGAGAGACTCCGGTAATGGCCAACTTGGGCTGGAGAACTCTACACTGATCCGGCTGACACATTCTTAGAACTGCACTGCAGTCTGAGACTCCCTGCCAAAACCTCCTTCCTTCCCCCTTCTCCTTCACAGGCAGCAGACTTGTTCACAGGCCGCAGCTCTCCCCACCTCCTTCTGCTCTCACTCCCCTTTATCTTTCACAGGCCTCTTCTTCAACAAATCTCCTGCATGTCTCAGCGCACCTTGGTGACTGTTTCCCAGAGAACCCACCTGATACAGGGAGTTTACATGAAATAGTCAACACTGGATATTGACTTTAATTCCTCCAAAGTCTTTTCTTGTATGTAATCTTATTTGATCCATGCATGGAACTATTTGTAAGGTTTCCTTGAGATCTTTCATGAACAAAGAAATCCTTCCTCTTCAAAGTAATAATACTACTCTACAAAAGTATCTGTGGCCACAGACAGCCATTGAGGATAAGCTATGTTGTTTATTCATCTGTTCAACAAATACTGAGTCACTTCTATGAACCCACTGACAAAGATTCTTTGCTTGACCAAATGTGAGTCAGGCTCCTGAACTTTCTCCTAGATCCATCTGTGCACTTTCTTGTAAAATCCAGTCTTAGCAAGCACCCTGCTTAGTCAGTTTAACCAGAACCTCCCACCCTCGACACCTGATCACGTCCCATCCCCCTGGCCCATCTTCAGTAAGAATACTGTTAGATTGGTTTAGCCAAAATGCCCCTGATCCCTGATGTTTCCTCTAAGTAATTTTCCATCCACTGACTCCCACACTACTCCTCGGCTATAAATTCCCACTTGCCTATGGAGTATTCAAAGTTGAATCCAATCTCTCTCTCCCCCACTGCAAAATTCTGTAAAAATGGTCTCTACACCTACCACAGCAGTACTGAATCAAGTCTGCCTGATCACCTTTAACAAGGGTTATGAATAATTTTTTCTTTAACACCACTTCTGTGCTGGATTCTCTTGAAGATATAGCAGTGAGTAAGACAGTGAGTCCCTGCCCTTATGGGATTCACATCGATTTTAAAATCATAATTGTGATAAGAGATATAGAGAAAAAGATCCAGGTGTTATGGGGTTAGGGGAGATTCTAGGGAACCTAATTTGGTAATCTTAGAGAACACTTCCCTAAGACCTATCACCGAAGCTTGGTTCAGAAGGAACAAGTGGACATCATCTGGAAAGGGTGGTTGAGCTAGTGCTGGGGGCAGATTGGTGCCATTGAGTAGATAGGGATGGGGGAAAGGCCCTAGGCAGGAAGCAATTAGGAGCGTTCAGAGAACTGAATAAGGATCCATATATGTTAGAAGCAGAGAGCAAATGAGTGGCAGGCACCAGATAAGGCTACCAGGCTGTACTTCTTGGCCAAAGGAGTTCCCAAGATTCTGCTTATGTATCCCTGTAAAATAATTCGGGAAACTATGTACCCACTCACACACTGTTAATTCACATCTAAATTATTTTAAATTTAAATAGTTACAAAGGATTTGATTTCTGGTATATTATAAATACTGACATCTTAAAATAATGGAATACTGTATCCAAGAAAATACCAAAGCTATTGCTACCCAATACCATTCACTGAAAAATAAACATATATATGAACAAGCTGATCTTCAACACTTAGAAACTTTATATCATCTTTTTTTCTCCATGAAGTCTTTTTCCATTCCCCCTTCCCCACAGCATATTTTCATGTAAAATATTTTTATACTTGAAAATTCTTTACTGATGTCATTTCATCCTTCAAGGTAAAATTTTCCTTCTGGATTAAGTTATTACAATTATTAATAGGTACTTTATGAAAAGCAATATAAATACATTGTAAATTTTAAACATATTTTTTAAATTGGAAATTCTTTTGTTAATGGAATGAATGAGGATTTTTCATTTCATTTCATTTTTGGTGGATAATTATTAATTGCTATAATGAGACTGGGTTCAGTACCCATTCTAATATGTTTTTTGGGAGCTCTGAGAATCTTTATTCATACATATAAATAGATAGCATTAGAGCAAAATTTGCTATAAAATGTCATTCAACTCTTTGAACTTCTCCTACTTTACATGCCAAAACCACACAATGGCATATCTTCAAATACTATTTTTGTGATCCATCAGCTGACAACTCAATGAGATCTTCCTCAATTTTGTTGAAAGCAAAGGAATGGAAATCATCCTGAATTGTGAAGAGACTTGTTACCCATCATTAGAGATATCAATTTCTCAATTTCTGGGAATATATCAAAAAGGCTTTGCCAAGATTGATCAAATAACTATTAATTATACCTCTTACTCTTTCATCTAGAGGCATCTTCTTTAGCCTAATATACTCACAACAGGTTGGGAAAACTAAGATATTCAGTATTATTAACATGCTTTCAATAAATTGAGTTAAATCTGTAGCTTGCATGTCTTTTTAAAAAGGTATTAACAAAAGTATATTGAAGAAAACACACCATATAACCTAACTAGCAAAATGATCCCTCATTGTCAAACCAATAACCAAAGAGAATTCTGACTCCATTTTTCATTTCAAATAACCCTGCCATCTGAATTCCAATTGTAGATATATGGATAGATAAGGCTCAGTTTGTAATCTGGATATGAGAGACGTATTATAGACAGCATCTGATCCAGGAGCAAATACGGCTTTTGGTGTGATGCTTATTAATTTGAGAAGGAATTATATTCATTATACTATGCAAGTTTAAAGACATATATTGAAAACTTACAGAGATAGGTATTTGCAACAAAACATTTATATAATTATTATCATTGACATCTGTTTATATTCAATTAGAACTGTTTGATGATTAGGCTGATGGCATAGTTACAGAATGTGACCAAATAGAAAATCTTAGATCCAGTTTTTATGGTGGGAAAGGAAATGGTTAAGAGTCAACTGGAGTAACCATCATCAGCTTCATGTAAAATGTTGCAGTGGAATCTTGTGGATCAAGAGCAGGGACAGTTTTTCACTATCCCAGTCCAATTCAATTCACTCACAAAATATAGCTGGTTGTCACATGTATGGTGCCAGCATTATGTACAAAATAAGCCATGGTCTATGTCCTAGGAGAACTTACATTTTTACTCATGAAACAATACATATTCTTACCCATGTGAAATTTAAAGGGCAAATAAAATGTTACAGAATACAGTCCTTGAAAAGACAAAAGGGGAAACTGAACTGGTATAGTCAGAACAGGTTTCAAGGATCTTGCCTTGAAGGACAGCATAGATGAAAGGCAGCATTCCAGGCAGAGGAAAGAGGATAAGGAAAGACTAGGAGGTGTTCAAGGACAGAAAAGAAGCCACCCAGGGTGGCAGAGTGGCTCTGAATAGAGGAACAGTGTAAGGAAAAACTCAAGATTATAAAGAACCTGAAGTGAACCCATAAAGACTGAGGCTTGATTTTATAGGTAACGGAGAGCCACAGGAGGCTGCAGCACAAAGGAAAGATATAAAGAACACAAAACAGCTCATGGGAATGGGGAAGTAAAACAGGAGAGATTCAAGACTACCAAGAGCATACTGCACAAGGCAGGTATCGGGGCACCTGGGTGGCTCAGTCGGTTAGGTTAGGCGTCTGCCTTTGGCTCAGATCATGATCCTGGGGTCCTGGGATCCAGCCCCGTGCTGGGGAGCCTGTTTGTACCTCTCCCTCTGCCCCACCCCACCACTTGTGCATGCTCTCTGTCTCTTAAATAAATAAATAAATAAATAAATAAATAAATAATCTTTTAAAAACAAAAACAACTAAGGCAGGTATCAGATGGTAACAGTGATGACAGGGGTAATGGAACCAAAGGGCACTAAACTTTAACTTGACTTCTAGCCCCAGCTCTGCAATTACTGGCTTAATGATCCTGGACGAGACACTTAACCGCTGAACCTTTGTTTCTCCCATTCTAAAGATCCCTTGGGATTCAATAAAGCCTCTCTGAAGGCAACAGCAAGCCAGCAAGAACGGACCACACAGATCGAGAACCGTGACCCTCCCTTGCATCCTTGCTTTAACCAAATCAACTGTCATAGTAGTAACAGTAGTAGTAGAAGTAATTTGAGGGCTTCTGGGTATCATTTGCAGAAAAGTTTATGCTACTTTAGAAGTGTTGAAAAAACTGGACTCCAGGAACGTCCTTCAAAGACATAAAATTCTGAGATCCTATGAAGAGCAGCTTTACAAGAGAACAGGTGGTGGGACTTGGCAAGTGCAAAGAGAAGCAAAGAAAGGGGTCTCAAAGAAGACTGAATGACTAGAAAACATGAAGCAATAATGAGCACAGGAGCAGGAGTTCATTCTTGGGAGAAAATACTGAGTTTTCCCTAAAGTTTGAAGGGATAAAGTAGCATGAAATTTAGTGTCTTCTTTTCATTGTTTTTTAATCCTTTCAAAAATAGGTCTTTCTCTATAATCTGCAACATTCAAAAAGAGAATAATTTTATTCAAACATACAATTATATTATGATACTTATAGATATAGATATATTATATGATACTTAATTAGAAATGGAATCAATATAATCTCCAATGAGGGATAACTTAAAAAAAACTTTTTTTAATTTTTCAAAAGGCAAAATGCTTTTGCTTCAGTGACATAGATATTTGCAGTAAACCTCTGGGGCTTAAATTTTTGGCTTGAATTTTCTGTTTCCCACACGTAAACCAAGCCACACACTTGAGAAATATTTTTTTCTCCTAAGATATTTCTTGTAACATAAAAGGAATATTAATTTGGTATTATCTTTCAAAATGTTATCTTTGCCCTGGGTTCATACTAGATTCTAGATGGTATATGTGAGAATGCTTTGAACCAAGCAAAACTATAATCCTTCCATATGTAAAGTCAGCATGTATTTTAAATTTTCTTTCATAACTACAGTATCACATGCAACGGGAACAAAAGCTACAGGGAACAAAGTGTAATGGATCGTGATGACTGTTTTAGAACAGCTTGAACCTCCTTATAGCCTACAAGACGGCTATGTGAGCTGAATTCAGAAGAAGTGCTGCAAATGAATTTTACTGCAAGCTACGCTGTCTCAGAGGCAAATTTGCTTTTTTATAACTTATAACTATAGGACTCTCAAGTAAAAGTTCTCGTGCTAATGAAAAGATGGTTATCCCCCATGTCCTTCCATTATGAGTATTTCTTCTTAATACAAAGCACACAGATAATCACACAAAGAATGATTTCTAAACTACTAATACATTTTGTTCCAACTGCTTGCCACTAATGCAACAAATTGCATTTTTCTATCATTTTATTGGTGTTATGGTTCTTGTCTTTCGTGAATGGAAGTATTACTGCTACGGCAGATCAATTGGATTTTCATGTTTTGAGGCAAAAGAGAGGTCAAAGAGTGAGTTTTTGATTCATTGTCTCCATCTTTTAAATGTAACATAAAAATAATTGTATCAAGAACAGAAAGGAGGAGAGAAATGTACCAGGCTTGCATTCTACTGTAGCTTTTAATATCCTCAAGGGATAATGCTTTGTCCTAGCTCCTTGGCAGAAACTCTCATTGAGTACAGGGCCACTTATGTTCAGATTAAATTTTTCAAGCTAGCGCTCAGCTTCAGCAGATTCTTAATGAACAGAAGCCTCTCACATCCCGGAAAATCATGTGCCTTCAGTGTGGCTGGGATGATCTCTTTCAATTCTCTACTGAGAGATTACAAGTAAGTGTATCTGGGGAAGACTAATGACCAAGGAGACTTGACACAGGGTAATGCTGTTTTGCCACTGAGGTGATCTCCCCACCTCAGCCTCCAACTGGAACCAGACATACTCAAATGGAATCTTTCATCAGGAGAGAATGCTATTATCGATACGTACCTTGGTTGCTTGAGAATCATGACACACAAGAGAGACAGATGCCCATCAAGCACATTAGTCCATTATTTTTTTCCTAAGAAAAACCCAGAAAACTCTCTTTGTTCTGCCCATTTCTCTTAATTCAAGTCTTCCCAGGCAGAACCCTGGCACTCCCATCTTCCTTTCCCTGTGTTGGAACTCTCCCAACCATTTCTGATAGAAAGACTCAAGCAGGCATTTAATGGTGCAGAACAAGCGGGTTAGCCCTCTCCGCAGTGCACCTCACTGCAATAAGAGTGTGCTCCCCATGACTCAGAATGAATCAGATACCGAGTAAAAAATAACAGCACAAAACGGCAGCTTAAGGAATAGCGGCAACCTATGATCTGGAGAAAGAAGGCTGCCCGACTGATCAGTTACCCGAGAGCTAGCTGTCCTGCCTGCTGCATTCTTCAAAGACTGGAAAGAATGTAGAGTAGACTTCTCTTCCCAAGGAAATAAAAACATTCTCTTGTTTAAATACACTGTGGCAAAAAATATATATATATATATCTCTGATCTCCCAAGCTATGCTGTATCAAAATCAGAGCTATAGGTCAAAATCCTGTTCTTTGCATTTTCATTTTTAACTGCCTCAATTTTCTGCCCTTTGTGAAAGCTTTATATATACTTAAATACAAAATCTAAAACGTGTGTATTTGTATTTCAAAATATTGTAAAAAGGAAGTTCTTTGGGTTATGCCTACTTTCTCTTGCATCATTTCTAACTGAAATACAGGAAGTCCTTCACTAGAAAGAGCTGGCAAATTTGCTTATACGTAAGAGCATCCAACTTACACTGACCCAGATCTATTCTTTCTACTTGCTACTGGAACTTTCCTTCATTCCATCCTCCCCTCTCCCTTTGTTCTTGTGTTCCCACTGCTGACTGAATCCTCACCCCTCTTCTCATTCCCACAACTCCACATTCCATGCCTCATTTTTTTTTTTAAAGATTTTATTTATTTATGTGTCAGAGAGAGAGAGAAAGAGCGCACAAGCAGGGGGAATGGGAGAGGGAGAAGCAGGTTCCCCGCTGAGCAGGGAGCTGGTTGCGGGGCTTGATCCCAGGACCCCGGGATCATGACCTGAGGCCTGAGGAGAAGGCAGTTGCTTAACTGACTGAGCCACCCAGGCGGCCCCCCATGCCTCACTTCTGACTTCACTTCACAGCTACTAAGTTGTGGAAGTTACAATAGGAGGACAAGTGGTCAAGGGAATATAGGGAGCTCAAGGCAAGCAAAACTTCTCTGAACACTCCCTGCTTTTTGGCACATCGCGGTGCAATCTGAGAGAGAAAACGGAAAGAATTCCCCAACCTTTCCTGCCCCTCGTGGCCTCGCCCCTAGTGCCCTGGCCTCAAAGCTGACTAGGGGGAGAGAGAAACGGAGAAGAGACCAGTGAAGGAGGTGCAGTGTGGATAAGATGCCTTCCCACCACCCCGTGCACCCTGGTACCATGTAAAGCCCTTGGGAAAGGAGAGGAGTAACCTGAGTTAACGGAGATGAAGGTCTCGCCATCTGGCAGATGAAGCCCCAAATACAAATTTACTTCAGTTACTTTTCTTGCACATCTGAGTTCATGGCCTGAGAGTCATACTTGGTGCACCAGGAACAGGGTGCTTCTCAACAGAAGAAGTACCTATTCTAGGGGCTCCCAAGCAGCTGCCTTCGGCTCAGGTCATAATCCCAGGGTGCTGGGATGCAGCCCCATGTTGGGCTCCCTGCTCAGCGGGGAGTCTGCTTCTCCCTCTCCCACTCCCCCTGCTTGTGTTCCCTCTCTCGCTGTGTCTCTCTCTGTCAAATAAATAAATAAAATCTTAAAAAAAAAAAAAGGTACCTATTCTAAACTAACATCAACAAAATAACTTACAGTGAGAAACTAGAGGCATTCTCATTTGAAATAAAGATCAAAACAAGCAAATCTACTACTATCATTCTTCTGTTGAACCCAAATAAAAAGGAAAGAAATTGAAAGTAGTAGTAGCACTTTAACTACTGAAAATAAGGACACAAAACCATCATTATTTGTAGCCCATATGAGAATCAACTGAAAAGCTCTTACTTTTTTTTTTAATTTTGGCAAAAAATCAGATACATTTAAATAAGATGAATATACACTTTCAAAGTCTTGCCTACACAGCATCAATACCAAAAAGGTGTAACTGGAGAAAACCAAGTTGTGCAAAACAACAATATAAACCATAAAATAGCTAAGAATAAAACTAACCAAAAAAAGTGTGATTAATATGAAAAAAATGGAATTTTGGTGAAAGGCATAGAAGATTTACATAAAAGAAGAGACATTCTACATTCTACATATAACAATGGAAACACCAAATGCTACTAATGGTAATAAAAGGCATCATTTAGTAAGAGGTAATTTTTAGTTATTTTAATTAATAAGCCTCTACTATATGCCAAGAATTGCTCGAGGTATTTTATATCCTATTTTCATTTTATTTCATCTTTCCAGCCAATCTATCAAGTATTGCTATCCCCATTTTACAAATAATGTATGTCAGATTAAAGAATATGTACTTTAACCACTTTGATATATTATATCTATTAAAATATCAAGTTTTCACCCCTACAGCATTTAGCTTTAACAAAATACCTACATAAATTGCATGGAATATTTAACATGATAAAATTATTCTAAATTTCTTCTGAAAGAAGGTGTTCATGAAGGGAAAGACAAAAATTTCAAAGAGTAATGCCATAGAAGAATTAATAGAGAAATTTAAAAAGAAACAGATCCTAGCATACACAAATTTCTAATATTTGGTCGAGGAAGCATCACAAACCAGTGGAAAAAATCAATGATTAAATTTTAAATGATGCTGAGAAAATTGACTAGTTTAGGAGAAAAAAACGATCTCTTGCTTCATGTCACACATCAAACTAAGTTCCACAAGTTTTAAAGAATTAATTTAAAAATACACACACATCAACATCATAAACTAGAAGAAACCATATAGGGATAGACTGAGCATAAAAGCAAAAGAAATTACAATGAAAAAATTCAGCAAATTTAACTTATAACACAAATTTCCATATTTTATAAATAAAATGTGAAAGTAAAAACACTGGGGGAAATACTTGCAATATTTATGACAAAGGGTTAATGTATTTGTATTTAAAGAAGTCCCATCAACTGATTTTTTAAAAAAACAAAAATCTCAATAGAAATATGGGCAGAGTATAAATAGGCAATTTGCAAAAGGATTGTTCACATTTTCTATTTTTACTTATGTTAGAAATAGATGTCAGTTTGGTAAATTGTGTTCACTAGGAATTAAATTATTTCACTTATTTTTTAATTCAATGGAATGAATTCTTATAATACTCTCTTATATATTTTTAATGTCTATAGGATCTAAAGTGATGTCCCATTTTAATTCCTGATATTGGTAATTTGTAGCCTCTCTCTCTTTTGGTCAATCTTTCTGGCACAGAACCAACTTTTGTTTATGTTGATCCTTTCTACTATATGTTTGTTCTATTCCATTAATTTCTGCCTTTAACTTTATTATATCTTCCTTTTTCCTTTTTTGGATATAGCCTGCTGTTCTTCCAACTTCCTGAGATGGATATTTAGGTCATTGATTTTTGCCCTTCCTTGTTTCCTAACATATGCATTAGGGATTATAATTTTCTTCTAAGCAAGGCTGCATTCCTAAACTTATAAAGTAATTACAGTGATCTGCCTAAACATGAAGCTAAAGTCAGTTAACTAAGTGAATTAATTTTTTAATAGCAATGATAATGGGAAGATAGTGGCAAAGGAGATAAAACAGACAAAAATGGCAAGAGCAGAGACTGACCATAAATGAGCCATGATTTCAGGAAAACAAAATAAGATAATGAGAAAATTTCTCCTACATGTGAATCAGATTTTGTCTTTATTTCCTCATTAAGGAAAGTAGTCTCACAACGATGCTCCATCCTCTTTTTTTTTTTTTAAAGATTTTATTTATTCATTTGAGACACAGAGATACAGAGAGAGAGAGAGAGCATGAGCAGGGGGAGAGGGAGAGGGAGAAGCAGGCCCCCCGCCGAGCCAGGAGCCTGATGTGGGGCTCGATCCCAGGACCCCAGGATCATGACCCAAGCCGAAGACAGCCGCTCCATCCTCTTTTAATGGAACTAATGCTAGTTTCTCCCAAAGCATTGAGATTACCATACACGATCCCTGAGGTAGCAAGCATTAGAACAGGTTGTAAAATCATTGACCAGAGTTCAAAATGTGACAGAAAGGGAGGGGCATTCCTATTGATATACTCTGAAATTTTAATGCAATTGACAAATTACAGAGGAACAGAGAAAGAAGACCATGATAACTGAAAGAGGTTCAAATCTACCAGCAAAACTATCTACTGGTTGGAATAGAACTCTGTCAAGCCACAAACAAACACACACACTCACACACACGTACATACGCACACACGCACACAAGCATGCACACCAAAGAGTTTTCAATAAAAGGGAAATACTACACTGGAAACTATGACCTTCTCCGAGTTCTATTTCCTCAAGTCATCTGATAGTGGGGTATCCTAAGACTCTGTCCTGACTCTGCTTTTCTTCTTGATTTATATTCCTGCCCTAGATGAGCTTATCCAATTTCTTGGCCTTAAATATCATTTCCCAAATGTATATCTCATTCAGATTCCTCTCCCAAATTCCAGACTTGTACACATAAGCATATAAAATAGACATCTCCAATTTAGGATATCCAAAACTGAACTCATCTCCTCTAAAATCTGCTCTATATGCAGCCTCTTTCATCCCAGTTAATGGAAATGCTATCTTTTTTCTTTTCATTTTGAAGTAATTTTAGGCTCACAGAGAATTTGCAAAAATAGTATAGAGTTCCTGAGAACCCTTTCCCAGCTTCCCCACAAAAGAACATCTTACATAACCATAGTACAATTATAACAACCAGGGAATTAGGATTGGTGCAATACTATTAACTAAATACAGACCTTACTTGGATTTCACTAGTTTTTACATGCACTTTTTAAAAAACGATTTATATATTTATTGGAGGGGGGGAGTGTGGGAGGGGCAGAGGGAGAGAGAGAATCTCAAGCAGACTCCCCTCTGAGCGCAGAGCCTGGCATGGGGCTCAATCCCATGACCCCAAGATCATGACCTGAGCCAAAACCAGGAGTTGGACACTTAACTGACTGAGCCAGCCAGGCGCCCCGACATGTGCTCTTTCTTGTCTTTGGTACATAGTTCTGTGAAATGTTATCACATGTTTAGATTTTTGTAGCCAGCAGTAGATACAATGTATAAAGAGCTGTTCCATTACCCCAAAGAAATTCCCTGGTGCTACCCATTAATAGTCACATCCTCCTTACTTCAGCCCTAATCCCTAGCAACCACAGATTTGTTCCCCATCACTATAATTTTATCATATCAAGAATGTTAGGGTACCTAGGTGGTTCAGTTTGTTAAGCGACTGCCTTCGGCTCGGGTCATGATCCCAGGGTCCTGGGATCGAGCCCCACATCAGGCTCCCTGCTCCTTGGAGAGTCTGCTTCTCCCTCTCCCTCTGCCACTCGCCCTGCTTGTGCTCTCTCTCTGTCAAATAAATAAATAAAATCTAAAAAAAAAAAAGAATGTTATATAACTGGAATCATATGGTATGTAATCTTTTGAGATGCACTTTTTTCACTTAGCATAAGCTAATACCCTTGACATCATCCATCCAAGTTGTTGCGTGTAGTCCTCTTTTCTTTTTTTCTGAGCAGTATTCACTTATATAGAAATACTACAGTTTGTTTATCCATTCACTTGTTGAAGGACGTTTGGATTATTTCCAATTTTTGCCTGTTACAAACAAAATTATTATGGATATTCATATACTGGTTTTCATTGAATATAAAGTTTCATTTCTCTAGGATAAATATCTAGGTGTGGAATTACTAGGTTATATGGTAAGTGGATAATTAACCTTATAAGAAACTACCAGTTACCTGTACCCCAATGTTTATAGCAGCAATGTCCACAATAGCCAAATTATGGAAAGAGCCCAGATGTCCATCAACAGATGAATGGATAAAGAAGATGTGGTGTATATATATAATGGAATACTACTCAGCCATCAAAAAAATGAAATCTTGCCATTTGCAACGATGGAACTAGAGGGTGTTATGCTAAGCGAAATAAGTCAATCAGAGAAAGACAATTATCATATGATCTCGCTGACATGTGGAATTTAAGAAACAAAACACAAGATCATAGGAGAAGAGAGGAAAAAATAAAACAAGAAGAAATCAGAGAGGGAGACAAACCCTAAGAGCCTTTTAAGCATAGGAAACAAACTGAGGGTTGCTGGAGTGGAGGTGGGTGGGGGGGATGGGGTAACCAGGTGATAGGCACTGAGGAGGGCACTTGATGTAATGAGCACTGGGTGTTCTCTGCAACTGATGAATCACTGACCTCTACCTCTGAAACTCATAATACATTATATGTTTATTAATTGAATTTAAATAAAAACAAAAACAACAAGAAAGAAAGAAACTGCCAAACTGTTTTCCAGAGTAGCCATGCCATTTTACATTCTTGCCAACAATGTATGAGACCCAGTTCTTCACGTCCTTATCAGCACTTACTATTGCCTGTACTTTTTATTTTAGGCATTCTAATACATACACTGTAGCATCTCATAGTGGCTTTAATTTGCATTTCCCTAGTGGCTAATGATGTTAAGCATCTTCCCATGTGCTTATTTGCCATTTTTGTGGGAGTATCTGTTCAAATCTTTTTCTCATTTTCAAACTTGTTTGTTTTCTTCCTGTTGAGTTTAAAGAGTATGTGTGTGTGTGTATGTCCACATACATAAATATCCTTTTGGGATATGTAATTTGTAAATGATTTTCCCCATACTGTCACTTTATTTTCATTTTTTTTTTTTTTTTTTTAAAGATTTTATTTATTTATTTGACAGAGAGAGACAGCGAGAACAGGAACACAAGCAGGGGGAGTGGGAGAGGGAGAAGCAGGCTTCCCGCTGAGCAGGGAGCCCGATGCGGGACTCGATCCCAGGACCCTGGGATCATGACCTGAGCCGAAGGCAGACGCTTAACGACTGAGCCACCCAGGCGCCCTATTTTCATTTTTTTAAGATTTTATTTATTTATTTGACACAGAGAGAGTGCGCACAAGCAGGGGGTGTGGCAGGCAGAGGGAGAAGCAGACTCTCCACTGAGCAGGGAGCCCGAAGTGGGGCTCAATCTCAGGACCGTGGGATCATGACATCTCTATTTTCATTTTCTGAATGGTGTCTTTCACAGAGCAAAATTTTTAATTCTGATGAAGTCCAATGTATAGAACTTTTATTTTATGAATTGTGCTTTTGGTGTCATGTTTAAGAACTCTTTACCTACCCAAGGGTCATGAAGATTTTCTTCTGTGTTTTTTTCTAAAAGTTTTATAATTTTATACATAGATTTATGGTAAATTTTGAGTTAATTTTTGGGTACGAGATATACTACACTCAGACCAAAAATTCTGAAGTTACCTTTGACTTCTCTCTTACACTCTGTATCAAAACCAAGTTCTACTGATTCCCTCTTCTTGCCTGTTCCACACCTGGCCCAACACAGTTATCTTTCATCAACTTAAAGCACGAGTCTCTTAATTAATCCCCATTTTCTTTCCTTGTCCTGGAGAGTCTATCCTCAATACAAAATCAACATACAGCAATCTGTTGCATTTCTATACACTAATTATTAAGCAGCAGAAAGAGAAATTAAAAAAACAATCCCATTTACAATTACACCAAAATAATAAGATACCTAGGAATAAACCTAACCAAAGAAGTGAAAGACCTATAGTCTGAAAACTATAAAACACCAATGAAAGAAATCCAAGACAACACAAAGAAATAGAAAGACATTCCATGCTCATGGATTGGAAGACAAATATTGTTAAAATGTCTATACTACCCAAAACAATCTATAGATTTAATGCAATCCCTATCAAATACCAACAGCTTTTTTCACAGAACTAAAACAAACAATCCTAAAATTTGCATGAAACCACCAAAGACCCCAAATAGCCAAAGCAATTTTGAAAAAGAAAAGCAAAGCTGGCGGTATCACAATTCCAGACTTAAAGTTACATTACAAAGCTGTGGTAATCAAAACAGTATGGTCCTGGCACAAAAAAAGATACATCCATCGATAGAACAGAATAGAAAACCCAGAAATAAACCTACAATTATATGGTTGGTTAATCTTCAACATAGCATGAAAGAATATCCAATGGTGAAAAGACAGTTTCTTCAACAAATGGTGTTGGGAAAAGTGGTCAGATACATGCAAAGGAATGAAACTGGACCTCTTTCTCACAGCATATACAAAAATAAATTCAAAATAGATTAAAGACCTAAATGTGAGGCCTAAAACCATAAAACTCCTAGAAGAGAACACAAGCAGTAATGTCTCTGCCATTGGCCATAGCAACGTTTTTCTAGCTATACCTCCTGAAGCAAGGGAAATAAAAGTAAAAAAAATTATGTGACTACATCAAAATAAAAAGCTTCTGCACAGTGAAGGAAGCCATCAACAAAACTAAAAGGCAACCTACAGAATGGAAGAAGATACTTGCAAATGATACATCCAATAAAGGGTTAGTATCCAAAATATACAAAGAACTTATAAAGCTCAACACCCAAAAAACCAAATCATCCCATTAAAAATGGCATAAGACATGGACAGACATTTCTCCAAAGAAAATATACAGATGGCAAACAGACACATGAAAAGATGTACAACGTCACTCATCATCAGGGAAATGCAAACCCAAACTATAATGAGACATCACTTAACACCTGTCAGAATGGCTAAAATCAAAAGCAAGAAACAAGTGTTGGTAAGGATGTGGAGAAAGGGGAACCTCTTGCATTGTTGGTGGGAATGCAAACTGGTGCAGCCACTGTGGAAAATAGTATGGAGGGTCCTCAAAAAGTTTAAAATAGAACCCTACAATCCAGTAATCACACTACTGGGTATTTACCCAAAGAATATAAAACACTAATTCAAGGGATACATGCACCCCTATGTTTATAGCAGCATTATCTACAATAGCCAAAGTATGGAAGCAGCCCAAGTGTCCACTGATGGATGAATGGATAAAGAAGATGTGGTGTGTACACACACACACACACACACACACACACACACACACACAATGGAATATTATTCAGACATGAAAAAGAATGAAATCTTTCCATTTGCAACAAGGATGGAGCTAGAGGGTATAATGCTAAGCAAAATAAGTTAGAGAAAGACAAATACCATATGATTTCACTCACATGTGGAATTTAAGAAACAAAAGAGCAAAGGGAAAAAGAGAGAGACAAACCAAGAAACAGACTCTTAACTATAGAGAACAAACTGGTGGTTACCAGAAGGGAGGTGTGTGGGGGATGGGGGAAATAGCTGATGCGGATTAAGGAGGGCACTTGTCAGGATGAGTACCAGGTGGTTATATGTAAGTGTTGAATCACTATATTGTACACCTGAAACTAATATAACACTGTATGTTAACTAAATTGGAATTAAAATTTAAAAATAATATTAAAAAAAAGACTTTGCTTCCATACCATCTTTGCAATTAGGTCTATCCTGATCAGTCTAAAATTTCCACCTGCTATACTTGTCACCTCAAGCACTCCCAATCATGCTTACCTTGCTGTACTCCTGTATATTTCCATAGCACTTATCATCTCCTAATGTATCTCCTAATTTACCTATTTATTATATCTATTGTCCTATTGTCTATCCCCACCCTGCTAGACAATAACCTCCATGAAGACAGAGCTCCTTGTTCACTGACAACATCCCCTGTGCCCAGAAGTGCCTGATAAGGCTTTTTCTGAATGACAGAATGATGGCATTTCTTAAATCAGTGATTCCCAAAGTATGGTCTGAAATCCTTTGGGGTTTCCCAATTCCTTTCAAGGAATCCACAGGGTCAAAATTACTTTCATAACAATATTAAGATGGTAAGTGCCTTTTCCACTATATTGACATCTATGCTTGACAGTGCAAAAGCAATGTGGGTAAAACTGCTGACATCTTAGCACCAATCAAAGCAGTGGCACCAAACTCTTTGTTGTATTATTCTTCATTGCCATGTGCTTGCAGATAAGAAAAAAAAAAAAAAGCCAGTTTCACGTAAGAATGCCCTTGATAAAATACTCAACCCTTGAGTATGCTCCTTTTTAACATTCTATGTTATGTTCTCATAAAGCACTTCTGCTCTATACCAAAGTGCAATCGCTGGTTCAAGAAAAACAACCTGTGTGAATATTTAAGTTGTGAGCTGAACTAGACACGTTTTTGATAGAACACCATGTTGTCTTGAAAAAACAGTGGCAAAGTATGGTTATTTGGATTTGTGTCTTGGTGGACATTTTCACTTCACATTCTAGTTACTTTAAGGAGAAGAACACAGTAACCGCTGCCAATTACAAGCTCTAATCTTTCAATATAAATTAGGATATTGGAAACTCATATCCTATACCATGTGCTTGTAAGCTTCCCAATAATTAGATCTTCCTGATCTAACTTCTAATACTGTAAACATAAGTGGATGTAACCCACATAAACAAAAGCTCTTTGAATTTTTCCATAATTTTTAAGAGTTTAAGGGGTCCTGAAAACAAAGCTTGAGAACAGATGATTTGTCTCAATCATTGTGTGACCCTCCTTGCTTTTTGCAACCTAGGTGTTTCCACGGATATGTTAATGGCAGAACTCATACGACTCTGAACTTCTGCACTAAAAGGTTCCAGCCCACTGCCCCTGTACAGATTATTCATTTTTGCTGTACAACTATGGATCACTTTTAAGGTAAGGCAACTATAGCTGAGATCATTGCTTGGTGGCAGTGAGAGGTCTTGGTGATTAGGAGAGAACAGGGATTTGCCACAAGACTGACCATCCTATAATGAACCTTTGAGGTTTCCAAGGCCAGACATCAACTGAAATCTCAAGGCTTTCCGACAAATTCTCAAAGGAATTACAAGTACTATTTGATTTACTGGACAGCATAAATACTGCACATCAAGAAATGCTTTTCGTGTTTGGGAGTCACTTCACACCCTAATCCCCTAACCCTGGAAATAAAGTTGCACATAGGAACTAAAATTACAAAAGAGTATATATATTTACTCACCAGCTTTCACAAACTCATTGGAACTGGATGCCAGATGAAAATATTCAGGAGTAACTTCCTGTAAGTAAACATAAATATGAGCTATCTTTTTTTCTCAGGGGTGTTGTAATGCAAGAGCCATTGAAAACTTGTCATAATTTCACACCTATTCTGGTTTCAAAAAACATCTTGCTGATTGATATTAAATCAGTTTTTATTGTATTTAAGGAGATTTTTAATCGAGCTAATTTCTCAAAAATTTTTCCTGATACATTTTCTCATTTTCATATTCAGTTTCTTGCCAGTTCTGAGTAGGTGTTTTAGTCGGAACTCTTTCTACTGCTGGTGCTAGAAATCTAAGTTAAACTAAACTGAAGAGGAAGAGGAATTAGCTCACAGAAAAACAGGCCCTGATGTTGAGCTCAAGCACAGCCAGATCTAGGGACTAAAGTCTCCAGGACTTTTTGTCTCCACTACTTGTCTCTACTTGGTTGCATTCTGCATAGAATCTCTCTCCACCTAAGGGAGTCAAAGGAGTGACCACAGTCATGCCCAGTCTTTTATTATCAAATTAGCAAGTGAGGCAGAAAGAGAATTTCATTCTCCCAGCATCCATAATCATTCTCTCTCCTTCCTTCCATCCCTCTCTCTCCCACTTCCTCTCCCCCCCACCTCTCTCTTTCCCTCTCTCTCTCTCTCTCTCTCTCTCACACACACACACAGGTTGGCCATGACTGGGTCATGTTTCCACTTCTGTGTGCTCAACCAAATAGTGTATTAAGATTGTCCCACCCTGGTCACATGTTGCCTTAGTCAGGGTTCTCCAGACAAATAGAACCACTAGGATATTATATATGTTATATAATATATATGTGGAGATCCATGATGACGAATTAGCTCATATGACTATTGAGGCTGAGAAGTCCCACAATCTGCTGTCTGCAAGCTGGAGACCCAGGAGAGCCAGGGGTGTTGTTCCAGTCCAACCTCACAGACCTAAAAACCACAGGAGTTGATGGTGTAAATCCCAGTCCAGGGGCAGAAGACCGATGTCCTGGCTCATGCAAGAATCCTCCTTTCCTCTGATTTTTGTTCCATTCAGGCCCTCAATGGATTGGATGAGGCCCACCCATGTTGGGGAGGGCAGTCTACTTCACTTGGATGTATGGCTTCAAATGCTAATCTCATCCAGAAACACCCTCACAGACACAATTAGAAGTAATGTTTAATCTGGGCACCCCTTGGCTCAGTGAAGTTGACACAAAAAACTAATATATATGCCAACCCTGTAAGGGTATGTGGATATGTGAGACCCCACTGGAGAAAAACCTCGAGGGTCAAATGGATTTGGGAAGAAATGGATCCACACACAAAAAAGATGCTAGCCAATAAAAAGAGCTCTCTGCTACAACATACAGAATCCCTGTTTATTTGTACTCACTGCTCCCATAGACAGTATAAAGTTTTCATAAATAAGCAGTGCTTGACATAGTATTTTTCAGAATCATTACTCTATAATTTTAAAAACTATCTGATTTGAGGGACTGGAGTAAACCGACACTTGAAAATCAATCACCCCTCACTTATCTCACCGCAGCTGACTATTCAAGACAGAATACATTCAAATTGGCAGTAGTTAAATAATTATAAAAGTAGAGGGCTGAGTTAGACAATTTGCTGGATAACTTATTCGGGAAGTCAACCAGAAAAGATAGGCAATGTGGATCTACTTAATAGGAATTGAGTTTTTCCTCCAGAAACATTACAGACCAATGTTTCTAGATACTAGTATATCGCTAAAGGAAACTCACAACCATCTCTTGATTTTGTGAAAGGATTTCAATCTAACATGGAACCAGAGTTTATGAAATGGAGAGTCTCATGCGTGTGCCATTGGGAAAACAAAATTTGAAGAACCGAGAGACTGATTTCCCATAAACGCCTGATTTACAAAAGACTCAAATATATCTCCAATGAGATCCATGGATCTCACTGAACATCCATCAAGAATCTCTCCCTATTGGGGAGCGCCTGGGTGGCTCAGTCAGTTAAGTGGTTAAGCGTCTGCCTTTGGCTCAGGTCATGATCCCAGGGTTCTGGGATGGAGCCCCGCATTGGGCTCTGTGTTCAGCAGAGAGCCTGCTTCTCCCTCTCCCTCTGCCTGTCCCTCCCCCTGCTTGTGCTCTCTCACTCTCTCTGGCAGATTTTAAAATAAAATCTTAAAAAAGAGAGAGAGAATCTCTCCCCTATCTTCAAGCCAATGAGCTTATTGGCTGGACTCCCCCTTCTTTGCACTCCTTGCCCATAAATACAAACCCCTGCAAGCCCCCAATGGATTCACCTATAGCTTGCTACAATTCGTGCTTCCCAAATTGCAATTCCTCTACTGTTCCAGAATAAACTCAATTTCAGGTAATTTGAGCTTCCCTCAGCTTACCTCTTTCTTTAGGTTGTCAATTTGTTCTCAAAATGCAAGTCTACAAATCACAGGGGCCACTCTCATGTCAAGGTCTCCATCTACAGTGGCTATTGAGGGTGACGCACCTTTACCGCCTCCCCATGGCCACTTCAGGGCAAGAAACCTGTTAAATTAATTAAACGAGGCCACGTGATAGGCAGCGTCAATGCTGTGGCCAACTTCGTAAGCAAACCAAAATCTAAGTTTGTAAATGCCTGAAGGTTACAAAATTGAAACCTAAGTTCAACCAATCACAAACAGCCAACTAGGCTTTAAGCTAGAGCCAATCAATCATTTCCTTACCTTGCTTCCGCCTTTTCTCTGTAAAAGTCTCTCCCCAGCTCCTGTCTGTGGCTAAGTGCTCCTGACTACTTTTCAATCGGCACTGCCAGATTCCTGTTGATTTCTGCTCAGATGAACTCTTAAATTGTCTACTATGTAGCAGTTTGTCTTTTACCGTGCCTTACTTCTACCTCACCTGGAACTGCATCCCTTCACCCGCGGGCTCTCTGTGGCCGCCTAAGCCCCCCACACGCACCAGGCAGGCAAGTGCAGGGGGCGGAAATCCGAGCACTGCGCGTGGACCAGGAAGGTGGTCGTGGTGACTGCGCGTGCGCTCTACTGTCTGCCCAGGGCCCAGCCCGCCCACCCTCCCCAGCTGGCCACAAGGGTGGCTGGCTGCATCGTGCACACTCTGCACTGCCTTCACTACCCATGTATCCTTCGCCTGCTTATTTGAATCTTTGTCCCAGGACCTGCTTCTAAGAAAAGACGCAAACAGATAAAAAACTTTAAAGAGCCATGTCTTAAGAGAGGCATCCATGCTTTTCTTACACTTTAGTACACAGGACTTCCCCCGCAACAGCTTTATTGAGATATAATTGACAAGTAAGAATTGTATATATTGGGCGCCTGGGTGGCTCAGTCGTTAAGCGTCTGCCTTTGGCTCAGGTCATGATCCCAGGGTTCTGGGATCAAGTCCCGCATCAGGCTCCCTGCTCAGCGGGGAGTCTGCTTCTCCCTCTCCCACTCCCCTTGCTTGTGTTCCTGCTCTCCCTGTCTCTCTCTCTCTCTCTCTGTCCTGGGAATGAGAGAAAAAGGCCTATAAATATACGCCCTTGATACATGCAGGACAACATTTAGAGTCACCCTCGCCCCCCCTCCAAAACAACGTGAAAGAATATAAAATAAAGTTAGTGAGGGAATAACCAAGGTTATCTGGCTCCTTGTCTCCACCCTCAATCTTCCTAAATTTAAATGAATAGATTAGAAGTCAATGGGTATGAGAGAGGGGAATGGGAGGAGAGAGGAAGCATTTAATAGATGGCCCCATCATTTACTATATGGCCCCCAACTGCTGTGCTGCTTCATTTTCTGATCTCCTCCTTTGGTCTATGCCCTTTAATAAACCTCAAGGGCAACACCCCTTGGTGAAGTGACATGCATAATTATCACCTGTAGAAGGTGTAGATTATATTCTATTTGTTCTGCTTAAGATGGCAGGAAATCAAGCAATATATTTTGAAAATATCATTCACTCAGTTAAAAGAAAAAAGGCAGCTCTTGAAAAATTACTCTAATAGATCCTTCCCCACAAAGTCATAGAAGCTATTTATATTGTGCTCTTCCATTTCTTAATTAAATATTTTAAAGGCTAGTCATAAAGCACTTGTGTTTCACATATACTAAGTATTTATTCAAGTGATGTTTGGCAAGTACTATACTAAATGAGCAATTTAAGAACAGAAGGTATTTTACTCACAATTGGTCATAGATATTCAGTATAAATATAAATATACAAACAAAAGCCTACAAGTATTATACTCCTGTCACAAATAATCAGACTTTAAAATATCAATTTACCTCAATAGTCCAAGCAGCTCATGAAAATTCATTATCAGGGAGGAACTGAAATGAGTCAGGAGAACAATGTGTTCTTTGTCTTTTACCTCAATTTTCTTTACATAATTCCTAATTTTGTGATGAGACATCTTGGAATATTGATTACTTTCTTAAAAATTTACTGGTTGCTTCAGTACATGCCAAAGATTCCATCAGGAATTTAAGAAGTATACAGGAAAGAGAAGTTGCAGTAAATTCGTTATAAATCTTAACTTGCAAAGAAAATTATTTACTGTGGAATAAGTAATCTTTACTTTTTGGGAATCTGCCAGTTTTCAAAGCAGTAACACTCCCAAGACACTTCACACTTCAGAAAGAGGACATTTGGGGCACCTGGGTGGCTCAGTTGGTTAAGCAGCTGCCTTCAGCTCAGGTCGTGATCCCAGAATCCTGGGATTGAGTCCCACATTGGGCTCCCTGCTCAGTGGGGAGCCTGCTTCTCCTTCTCCCTCTGCCCCTCCCCCCTGCTCATTTTCTCTCTCTCTCTCTCTCTCTTTCAAATAAATAAATAAAATCTTAAAAAAAAAAAAAAGAAAGAAAAGAAAGAGGACATTTGATCCAGTGTTGATAGCTGTAATTCCATGGATTCAGAGCGACTGTACTTTCTCTGAACCCACCTTTGGATACAGTGGTATAGTGGTTACACCACTACAACTAAAAACGGTGTGTCTCCTGATGACATTTTTTTTTTTTTTTGATGTTTTAAATTATATCAGTAGCCTCCCAAAAATGTACAGTTTCCCTCTAGGGAGTCTGTGACTGTCTTTCCATCAGAAGATCATTGACTAACAGATTGGTTGCCTAAGAATATATGTACATTGACCCCCCAAAACCAGAGATTGGAAGGAGCGTAGAGCAAGTTTACTTAGTTATGAGGATGGAGTCTTGTGGCCTCTAAATCTCAGCATGACTCCTCATTGTCATGGCCATATTATTCACTTCTTGTACCTTTCTTTCTGTGGTGATGGATGATTCCATCCAGTTTATATGTATTCTGGTTTCACCAACCATTGCTTAGGATTAAGGGACTGTTGCTACGATGGCTCCCACACAGGTAAAGAGCCAAAAGGTTAGTATTGCCTCAACCTCCCAGCAAAGGACTAAATGCTTCCCTCCTTGAATGATAGTCATGGTGACTTCCCTTGGCCTTATGAATACAGACATGAAAGCCCTAAATAAAATATTAGCAAATCAAAGCCAACAATATGTAAAAACGGTTAATGCACAGCAGCAACTACAGTCTTAGGTATTTACCCAAGAGAATGAAAACATATATCCATAAAAAGGCATATATGAAAGTTAATAATAGCCCAAACTGGAAAGAGCCCAAATGTCCACCCACAGGTGAATAAACATTGTACATTTATACAATGCAATGGCACTCGGTAAAAAAAGGAACAAATTATACTGATAAACAAACATAACATGGATGAATTTCGCAAACATCACACTGGGTGAAAGTGGCCAGGGTGAAGGTGCATACTCTATATTCTACTTATTTGAATTTCCAGAATAAATTAAAAGTTATCTATAGCAACTTTAAAAAATCAGATCAGTGTTTCGTTGAAGTGAGGGCTGCATGAATGTTTAATTCATTGGGGATACTACAACAAAAACACCATAGACTGGGTGACTTAAACAGTAAACATTTATTTCTCACAGTTCTGGAGGGTGGACATCCAAGATCAAAGTGATCAATTCAGTATCTGGTGAAAGCCTGCTTCCTGGTTCATAAATTTGGGGATAAGTTGTAAAAATTTTATCATGTTATAACCTCCTGCCCCATCCTTCTCAACAGTTATTTCTAGATTATCTTCTCAAGAGTTCCCAAGAATAAAGAGGGATTCTGTAACTCGAAGGGAAATGGGGTACTAATCAGACAAAAACAACGGTTTTCTATTTGGCTTTTCTAAAAGATTGGTACTTTGCTAAATTACTCTTTGATATCAAATTTCAGTGTTTCCTGATATGACATTCAAATCCTAGTTCCGAACATTAAAATTATCTCTCCCTTATTTATAGAAAGCATGCTTCTTATAGATATAAATATTAAAATGACTTTATTTTTACTGAGTTGCAGTTGCTTTATCTTATTTATTGGATCTTTAATCAGGTCCAGGTTACAAGTATTATATTGTATTCTTTCTTTCCTCCTTTCTTGTTTTCATAAGAAAATTTCCCAAGATTCATGGTACAATTTTTATAAGTTATCCCAAAATTTATGTCTTAAAAATATATATATATATATATGTCCTCTCATTCCTTGTTTCTATCAAGGTTTTAAGTGGCAAACAACAAAATCTACCTTGGCTGGGTTAAGAGGAAGAAGAATTAATTAAAGGCTAGTAAGTATTTCACAGAAGCTGAGAGGGCTTGAGACTAGGCTTGGACGCTGAGCAGCTGGGAATAATATCCAATCCCCTGCAGGAGCCACGACAGCTCAAACGCCCCTGCTTGTCACTGGTCAGCCCCCCCACCACCACCACCATCACTTGCACAGATGGGGTCCAGCTCATGCTGTGTGATGCTCAGGAGTGGATGCCAGAAACTCTGGCAGTAATGCCCCTAAAGAGCCCAATGCCTTCGTTGCCACACTTGCCAAATAACACATTCTGCATGCCTCCTTTCTCCCACTGCTCATCTCCCAATCAAAGTCACAGGCAAGTGCATCTGATTGGTGGAATCCAGGCCCCACATCTCTACCTTTGCTGCACGGGAATCTGGGAAAGCCAGCTTTCAGCTTCAACCTGGGAAAGGGGGACTCATAAAAGAGCATGTTTGCAAACATTAGAAGAGTGTTCAAAGGGTGCTGGGCGATCAGAAATGCCCACAATGACAAATGTCCACAATAAGCCCTATAGGAGAGATTTCTCCCTGTTAGTGAGTGCTTCCTCTATCTTACAGTTCCAATAAATACTCATCAACTGAAATGTGGAAGTGATGATACCTGACAAATATTACACAGTGTGCTACTTCATAGGAGAATAGGGTACTGATAACAGAATAATGCAATTGTCCCTTATTTCACCATATCTCAAATTCAGTGGGACTTCAGCTGGAATCCCAACTTGGAGGCAACAATGATATCTGTAGGCATGGAGAAAAATGTGCACAAATCATTAACTTGCTCCAAAATTCAACCATTTTGTAACTCAAAAAATACTGCATATTGAGAAGCAGATTAATCTCTTATTTGATAGGTAAGATGCTCTGACCATTTGAATTGTAAATAATAATTGTGCCTTTTACAGCTATTCTCATATTTACAAAATAATATAACATTAACTTTCAATATGATCACTTCTATTCCTTTATATAAACGCAAAATTGACCCTTGTCTGCCCAGATACATACCTATTTCTCTCTGTGTACCTGTTGACAGCACAAATAATAAAACTTTTTTTCACTTTTCCCTGTCAGCCGCAGTGATATAAATCATGGCAGTCTTGGGATGTCTGATTAAAGTACAGAAAATTAAGTTCATTTATCGCCCTTGTAGTAAATTATTTTCTAAATGTTTTCTTGGCAGAATCACTGCATTGTTTTTCCTCGCTTACCTGCCTGGATGGCCATGCCGATGTGTGTCACACTGCCCCCTGGTGTGGCTGAAAGACTCTTCCTTCCATTCTGTGGAAGCTACCAGAGCAGGGAATGCGCACAGACCCTGTACTGCTGAGTCATGCCGCAGGCTGGGCTTTGTTCTGAAGGGATTTGCAGGCCTACATAAGTGAAGAGAGGTTTGGATCAACAGCAAACACAAATTATTGTAGAGAGGACTGGGAAAACTGTTATGTACTCAACATTTTTAATTCAGCAAATGTTTATTTAGGGCTCACTGCACATAGGTCTGTGCTTGGTCCCACAGGTGACACAAAAAGAAGTCACAATCCCTGCCCCCAGAGGACCTAGCAATGTGCAGCATATACACAGCACAATACAATGTGAGTTAAGCAGACGGAGTGCATGAGGTGGGAAGAGATCATAAGAAATAATATTAAAACAAAAAACCAAAAACAGAAACAAAGATAGGCTTCCTGGGGGGAGTAGTATTTGAGATAGGCCTTGAATAAGATTTGGGATTTTATGGGTGGCAATTGGGAACTGAGGAAGAAGAGGGAAAAAATCCATGTCAAAAGTAATAAAATAGGGGCGCCTGGGTGGCTCAGTTGGTTAAGCAACTGCCTTCAACTCAGGTCATGATCCTGGAGTCCCAGGATCGAGTCCCACATCAGGTTCCCCACTCAGTGGGGAGTCTGCTTCTCCCTCTGACCCTCTCCCCTCTCATGCTCTCTCTCACTCTCTTTCTCTCAAATAAATAAATAAAATCTTTAAAAAAAAAAAAATAATAAAATAATAAATTAAAACCTCTAATTTTAAAAAAGTCTTGGGGCACCTGGGTGACTCAGTCGGCTAAGCCACAACTCTTGGTTTTGGCTTAGGTCATGATCTCAGGGTTGTGAGATGGAGCCCCACGATGCCCAATGCCCACCCTTGGGGCAGAGCCAGCTCGAGATTCTCTGTTTCTGCCCCTCCCTGCCTCATGCGCATGCCCTCTCTCTCTCTCTCTCAAATAAATAAATAAAATCTGAAAAAACATAAGTCTTATTTTATTTTTATCTTATTCCTTTTCATCAGCAAAGTGTACAAGAGAAAATTTACAGTTTTCACAGTTACCTAGGATTAGAATTTTATTATTAGAAGGGAAAGATATTTAATTAGCAATACAATTGAATTTTCTTTCCTTAAAAAGTAATTTCTAAAGGACAGTGTTAGATAGCAATACTTCCATTAAATTTTCTTCAAACCCTTTTTTGCCTCAAAAAAAAAAGATAAAAACCCTTCCATATAGATTTTCCATAATTTTATTCAGACAGGATTATTTGTAATTTAAAATAATTTAGATTATATATTCATATTACATTAATATATATCATATATCCACTGGCCATAAGTGAATTAATATCTGTTAACTTTTAAAGCTCTTTTTAAAGAAACGTGGGTAATCTATGTGACTTGATTCTTAGAAATTCAGCAAATTGACAACATCCCCTCATTTATTCTCATGGTGAACTTAATGCCTTTATACTGTGTATGTTTTTGTCAACATCTTCAATTGTAATTTCAGTTATTTGAATTATAGTCTAGATAGGGTTGTCATGGTATTTTGCAATCTTATTTAAATTTGATTTTACAGAAGAGCATGTTTGGAAAAAAAAAAGAAGAGCATGTTTTGGCATAAGTTTTTCTTAGAATTTTATGTGTTTACATACATTTGATGAGTATACAATGTCATAGAAAATAAACGAATGACTTTTAAATTTTCATTAAAATAGTCTCAAATATCTGCCCACTCATCTTGGGAAAATAATGATCCATGTAATTTGAATGATAACCAACACAAAGTTCTTTTTAAATATAAAATTCTATCAACCCAGAGCTTAAAAAAAAAACTTTTTATTTTTTTCATGTTAACAGAATCTACATATTTTTTAAAGGGTTTATGATAGAGCTTGCTTTATATACTATCAGGATTATGTACCTTATATATCTCAGTGGATAAAGATGACACTCGAGGAAGATTGCAAAATCTCACTTGTCAAAGTCATTCTCTTCTGGTGTTTCAAGAAGATAAATAACTTTTAATTGACTTGCTTTTATATACTTGCTTTTTTCTTATTAATAAAAATTCTAAAGGGCAAATAACATTCTAAAAAATAATTCTTACACTTTGCAAGTAAATATATAATACAGTATTGTACTTATAATAATGGTTAATATTATATCGCAATTCCCCATATATCACCCAACTGTTGTGAACGTATTTCTCGTCTCATGATTCAATTATGCAGAATTTTGTAACAGCTAAGAACAAAATACGTGAAATGGCCTCGCACATTGCTTGATACATAACTCAGGTTATGTATGGAGTTGAGCACCCCAAAATGCAAGGATATGCCCTTTCCCCCAGAGTGGAAATCACATCTGTTATTAATATGGCATTTTACTATTTTGTAGGAAGAAGCTCAGCTCAAATTTAAATTGTTTATCCAAGATTCACACATGTGTGACCAGAGGAGCTGTGAATATTATCAATAGTGAAACAGTGATGGGTACTTCAGCCGGGTATGTGTACTGTACATCTTTTGACTCATGGAATCCTCACAAGAACCTCTAAAGGTAAGTAATAATATTGCCTGATGATTTTGCACTTAAGACAAGTGACACACACAGAGGTTAAGTAACTTGCCCAAGGTCACACAGCTAATAAGGGGCAAAGGTGAGGTTCAAACCCAGGAAACCTCTCTTTGGGGCCTGTGAGCTTAACCACTACTCTATAATACAAGAGTCTGTTTCCAGAAAGGTCTTTAAAGGAGTATTAAGGAAGTCCAGGCACAGAAAGACTTGCCAAGGACAAAGGGCCAATGTGAAAAGAAGAAAGGAATTTTGAATGTTGTTTTTACTACACTCTGTGTAACCTGAAACAAGGCTCTGGGAAATGGAGCCCTAAATGTGAACAAATTTAGGGAGAGGAGAATTAATTAGGGTAACATTAGCTACTGTACACATAAACCTCAAATTTTTAGTAGCTTAGAATAGTAGAAAGCCACTTCACAGCTTCAGGGACGGCAGCTTTGAGGCAGGGAACAGATATCTGCTAAAAGCTATTGGATGTGACACAAACTGGCTTTCAGGGACAGACCCCCACCACAAAGAGGACGAATTAGGACCACCTGGGGCTACTTAGAGGAGGAGGTAAAAAGCTGAGCTTCAGTGAGTGGATTTGTAGGGGGGTGAATATGTTGCAGTCAGCTGAAAAGAATAGAGGGAACTAGGGTGAAGAGAGGAGACTTCCAAGCCCCAGGACCCCAGAGGTGTCCAAGGTGGACAGCTGTCAGAACAGGGCTCCATAGTCTTCAGTCTGGAAAGGTATCTTTGGGACTGAGGAAAGAAATGGACTTCAACGTTCAGAGCACTAGATAGGAAGCCGGCAGGTCCTGGGCAGAGCCTTAGAGATGTCTGATTGTGACCCCGGTGGAGAAGGCTGAAGCTTGGAGCCAGACAGAATGCTACTCACAATTCAGAGGAGGACCTGGACTGACCTAAGCCAAAGTGTGGCCCCAGAAACAGAGCATCAGTATCACCTGGGGACTTGTTTGAAATGCAAATTCTTGGGTTCCACCCCAAGAGTACCTAATCAGAAACCCTGAGGGTAGAGCTCAGCAACCTGTGTTTTTAGTACACCATTCAGGTGATTTTGAGGCAGGCGAGGGACTCAGAAGACCCAAGGGATTGGAGGGGGATATATAATGGGGATTAATATCAGACTGAAGACAGACCCTGAGTAGTAAGCAGCACGATGGAGGCTATGATCTGGGAATCCCAATCTCCTTTCACCAATCTTCCAACATATTTGGAAATGGGAGACCCATCAAGACACAGACACAGACCGTATAAAGTGAGACCAACATTTCAACTTACGCCATAAACTTGTGTGAGATCAGCAGGCACAGACGCTCACAAGGGGCTGGGATCATGGCAGCGCTGGGTGATATCTTAGAGCAGGAAACATAGATGGGTTTCATGTCTACTCATCTCCTGTCATCACCCCATCGATTCCCCGTGTTCCATACGCTTTCACTAGCCCCCTCTGGGTGCACTGCATAGCCCCACTCCCATAACCATGTCCTTTTCATCGCGATCAAGATAAACACACAATGAAATTTTGTTCATTCACTGTTACTTCTCCTCCTTATCAAACTCACTAGTATGGCAACAGTATTATTTTCTACTTTATTTTATTGCTTGTGAACGACGACGTTTCAGCCCCATCATAGAATCATAACTGAGCTGATCTTGGAGTAACAATATTTTCATTTTCTGTAGAAAGATGCATTTCAACTTACAAACAATACATTTACAACTGAACTTTGGAACATGTTCATAGATGGAAGTTGGAATGATTGGCATGACCCCTCACAAACTGAAACAGAAAAAAAAATCTATACAAATGGTACTATCAAGGAGATGAAACAGGTTCTACCACAACACTCCAAATCTGCTCTCAAATGCTGGATCTAGCTTCTCTTTCCTTCCCTCCATTGAAAAAAGAGGGAAGAAAAAAAAGAAAGGAAGGAAGGAAGGGTGGGAGGGCATGATTTAGATTTGCATAGGTTCTTTTTTTTTCTGATACATGGATAAGCTTTTATTTACCTACTAAAGGGAAAACCAATGTTCACTAATTTTCCAATAGTGAAGGTGTTTAATTTACTATCTACCTTTAAAGGCTTCAAATAAAATATAGCTAGGAGAATACTCAAAGAATGTAGATTATAAAACTCTCCAGATAATTAATGGTCATAATAATATCAGGACTGCAGTTAAAAAAAGCAATTTTCCGTAGTTTACTTGGAAATACAGATAAACAGTACCAAATCTATATAGTAAGTTGTAATA
Organism: Phoca vitulina; assembly: GCF_004348235.1. Classification (NCBI taxonomy): domain Eukaryota; kingdom Metazoa; phylum Chordata; class Mammalia; order Carnivora; family Phocidae; genus Phoca; species Phoca vitulina. Next base: position 51,841,662 of record NW_022589709.1, read on the forward strand.
GGCAACTGTAAGCAAACAATATCAAAGAGTATAACTTTTTTTAAAATTTTTATTTTAAGTAGGCTCCACACCCAACATGGGGCTTGAACTCATGACCCTGAGTTCAAGAGTCATATGCTCTACCAACTGAGCCAGCCAGGCATCCCTCAAACTGTATAACTTTTAAAAATTAACCTGAAGTTGTTATGAACTATATGAAAATCAATACGATTTTTCAAGTTCTCCCAAAAGCTCTACAAAATTAGTGATGTACCATTCCGCGTTATCTTTTATTTGTTGTCTGATCATATTTCCTCCAAATCCAATGGAGACATCAGCAGGAGGACAGGCTTCCATGTCTACGGCTCCATCTCCAATCATGACTATTTCTTCAAAATGAAATTTTTCCTTCACAAGTTTAAAAACTTTTCCTTTCCCACCAGATTTGGCTGTTGGCTGCATGTCCTCAAAACCTGCATAGTCACCATCAAAGCAGAAGTTCAGCCTACTGGCAAATACGTTGTTTGATGGGATACTGAGCTTTGAAGCAGCATGCTCTACAATGCTCCTAAAGCCACCAGATAAGAGGAAAACCTGAACATTTCGCTCTTGCAGGGGACTTATCAGCTCCCTTATGCCCAGGTCAGGTATGGAGGGTGCTCTACTATGAGCACCCTGCTCCTTGGAGGGCTGGTTCAGAGCTAAGCACTCTGTGAGGGCAGCCGTGAAAGGCACTGCCCCACCCATGGCTCACCGTGTCATTTCTGACAGAGCATCCTCAACTCCACAGAATTTGGCTAGCTCACCAATTCCATCTTCTCTGATGACTGTGCTATTCACAGCAACACATACTGCATCAGCTGAACAGAAAAGTTTCCTCAACTCTGAATGGGAGACCATCCTTGGAAGAATTTTCCTCATTTCTCCAGTGCTGGAGTCCTGGGAAATGACACTCTTCTCTTCCTCTTCTTTCCTGAATAAAAATGCAGCATCAAGTTCTGACTACAAACTTCTTTATGAGAGATCTTGTGAGTTCTGCAAGAGCAGGAGCCTGCACGCGGCTGCTCCTTCCTGGGCCCCGTCCCCTGCTCCTGGGCTTCTGCAGCTGTAACCTCCGGACTGCAGGGGGCCAAGGGCTGGCTCGGAGGTTCAGTCCCAGAGTCCGGAGAGAGGTGACCTGTGCAGACCTGCAGAGCTTTTATCAAACAATCATATGAAATCTGCTGGTAAGTGCGGTGGCTTCTGGTAGGTTTTGCATCTGCTTTCCTGAACTCCAAATGCATAGATTCTTATCACTGGGCTGAATTACCCCCGATCTGCAAACCCATCTCTGAAGCCCTAAAGACCCAAGAATACAGCATCTGTGTAGTACTCAAAACATCAGTGGGACTCACTAAACTTGTTCTCTGAAAAACTAATTAATCCTGCCTCTCGCAGCTAGACCTAGATGGTTTTATCCTGGAGAAAGAAATGCTAAGGGTAGGGAAGATTTTACATGGCTAGAGGATGCTAATGGAGAGGGTCCAGGATGAGTCCCTATAATTAGGAAGAACAGAAGGCTGATGGGGAAGCTAAGAAATGAACTCGCTTCTGCAATAAAAGGGCCAGGGAGTGCTGGGTAAGAAAATGTAACTGTGGAATCCAGGGTATCAAAATATCCCGAACAAGCAAATTTACTCCACAGCAAATACCTGCCCCCTGCACAGTACGGCCATGGCGCCACATCTGTAGACCTCAGTGCCCATGGTGCCCGCTACCACCCTGTCTGTGTCTTGGCTAAGGGACAGTCTTTCTCCCTCTGCTCTGCCTCACTTAAATGTGTTCTATGAATCCATGGTTTTGGCTCTCAGTGTGTGGAGGATTCTATGAAGACTGTGTGGTCCAGCTACAGAAGTTCTACTAGGGGACATGCACTGTGAGCTTCTTGCCCCCAAATAATCCACCATGTTCTTTGCACACCTTCCTGATGGAACACAAATTCCACCTTCAAGTCATTTTTCTGATTGAAAAAACAAAACAAAACATTGTTTCCAGAAGGCCAGTGTTCACAGCTCACAGGGAGAGGAGTGCTCTGGAGACGGGTTCCTCTCTCTCTGTATAGATTAAATTATTACGACAGCCACCTGTGACCGGGAGAAACAAAATCCAGCCTTAGGGGCTGTAGCAAAGGCAGGTACATTTGAACTGAGGAGTAGCTGGGATAAGAAAGAAGGGAAGAACATCTGTGAGTCTGGCAGTCTGGTGGAAAAATAGGGAAGATTATGGCAGCATCTATCCAGATAGAGGCCCTGGCAAGGGCTCTGACTCTGAAATCTCCCCATCTCCACCCCTATTCCTTTCCCTTCCTCTGGACTTGCCTTTCTCTTTCTGTCTCCAGATTTGCAACTCAAGAAAAGCAAATCTATTTCTCTTTAGATCTAATTTATCCCTCCATAAAATCACAGTGATGGGCTAAATTACAGTTGCTACCCTAGGACAAGTCATCAGCGTTAAAGATTCCCAGGTTGAGGAATGTTCCCTTAAAGTCCCAGTTAAACAAGTCATAGGGTAAGGAGACAGAAACCCTTTTAGATGAGTCAGGGATGACCTGAAAAAGAAACAGGTTTTGAATCAGTCCCCTAACCCAGGTTTAGCAAAAATGACATGGGTTTCAACTCCTGCCACCACGAATAGTAAGTGTTCCCAACAGGTACCAAGAGCCATGTTAGGTTCATGCTGACTTCTTGGAAAAGGTTAAACACCAAATCTTATGAATCCAAACCCTATGTGATTTTGCCTCACTTTAAAAAAATTTCCAAATACTTTCACATACATTGCCTCCCAACAACAACGTCATATATCCATCTATACACACCTAGAAGCGATATTAGAGTGACGGCTGTAACAGATTGACCCCAAAATACAGTGACTTAAAGGGAAAAAAACAGGTTTTTTTTAATATTACAGAACTGGCAAAGGAGTTCTATTCCACATGATCATTCAACACAGTGGGGAAGAAGAAGGCTCAGAAAAAAACATAACTAAAGTCTTAAAAACCAGTTCAGGGAGTGGTACATTTCACTTCCATACATATTCTATTGCCTCACTCAACTGCAAAGTAGACTGGGACATGTAATCTAACTAGGCGGACATCTCCCCAGCTTCAAGAGGGAATAATTTTCATAGGTAGATAGACAGGTTGATTCAGGTTCAGGTTCAGATTTAGATTTAGTTTTGGTAGGTTCTCAACTTTTAAAAAAATGAGGCTTAGGCTCATAAAAGATACAAAGCTGCCCTAAAGTTGTATACCTAGTACACGGACAATTGAAAGACTCCAGCCTAGATCTTCTGAGTTTAGGAGGGCTTCACATGCCATATAACACCATGGAAGGTTTTTGAGGAAGAAGTTATGCAATGTTATTTTAAGAAGATTATTTGTCAGCATTGTGAAGGGTGAATTGTAGAAAGAAGAAATGAAGACATGCAACTATAGAAAGAATCCAAGCCAAACTCAACAATGGCCGAATCTAAAACAGTGGCGATTAAAAGAAGATGAAAGATTATTAGAGCAGAGGTTCAGAATTCAGGGCCCGTGGAAAGGCCTCCATATCGTCAAACTCATGAGTCACTTCACTGGCATTTTACTGAAGCTTCTCGAGGTTCTCCTCCCACTTCTCTGGCCCCTCCTTCTCAGTCTCCTTTGCTGCTCCTCCACTGATACCCATCCCTAAATATCAGCTGACTCCAGGGTTTGTTCTCAACCCTCTTCTCTACTCACCTTACTCTCCCCACTCCCTGCCCTGCCCCCGCCCCCAAGGCTGTCTCATCTAGTTCCTTAGCTTTAAATTGCATCTTATCAGTTATCTCTTACACAGTAAATCTACATAACACACCACCCAAAACACAGTGACATTAAACAATCAACATTCACTGAGCTCACAACTGCAGATTGGCCTGGTGGTCCTGCCATCTTTGACTGCACTTACATACTGTCTGGGTGTCCCCTGGCTATAGACCAATATCAGATGGCCTCCACTGGGATGACCAGGCCCCTCAAGTCTAACATACATGTCTTTCATCTTCCAACTGGCTAGTCTAGGATTGTTCCCATGATCATAAAAGAGGGCATGAGTAAGCCAAGCCAAGTGGCTTCAAAGCCGTGGCTTCCATCATGTTTGTTAACATCCCATTGGCCATTAATGAGAGGGCAGGGCAAAGGACACTGATAGGGAGAGATGAAGAATTGGAGCCATTTTGGAGTCCTCCACAGATCTATATGCAAAGCCTCCCCAATTTATTTATCTGAGTCCTGATCTCTTCTGAGCTCTAGACATGTATGTCAAATGGCCTAATGGACAGTGCAATTGGGTATCTCTAGGCATTTCAGACAGCATATTTAAAATTGAACTTTTCTATCTGACTCTCAGTAATACCTCCATCTTCTTCCCTGTATCTCTTTCTCTTATAAGGACACTAGTTATTGGATAGGCCCTACCCCAATCCAGAATGACCTCATTTTAACTTGATTACATTTGCAGACCCTATTTCCAAGTAAGATCATATTCACAAGTACTAGGGGTTAAGACTTGACTATCTTTTTTGGAGGATACCATCCAATCCATAACTGCCATGCTGTTCTCAACAGAACATACTGAGTGATAAAAACATGGACTTTGGAGTCCAGACTACCCTGATTTGAACATCAGGTCTGTTCTTATTAGCTGTGTGATCCTAGGCAAGCCATATAAACTCTCTGAACTTCAGTTTCCCTATCTGTAAAATGTGGATGGGTATAGCATCTATATCATAGAGATAATCTGAGAATTAAAGGAGTTAATGAGTACAGTGCCCAGAACATAGTAACACATGTGTGTTTATTAGATAAAATAAGTTCTTTACCTGTTCATTTTCAGGTCTCAGCTTAAATGTACTTTCTCAGACAGGCATCTCCTGATTTCTCCTCTCTTCAAACATAATTCATAATTTTTTATTCACATGTGTGGGGGTCTTTTGCTCTTTGATGTGTGCTTTTTCCCATTAGACTCTAAGTTCTGTGAGGGCAGACTGTGTCTATTTCATTCACCACTCTATTCCTAACACGAACAAAATGTTTTGCATACGATGAATGTTAGATAAATATTTGCTGAATGAGTAATTATGAAGGGTTCAAGCTAGCAATTTAATTACTATGAATTTACGGGTGCTGGATTCTCTCCCTCCATCTCTCCCCCTCTCTCCTTCTCTAGGAAGCTTGGGAAAAGAATCAGTGTTAAATTCATAACATCCAGATTAGGTTTGGTCTCTTTCTCTCTGTAGCTTCACAGAAGAATGGAGATGTCTTGCCCAATGGTTTTCTAGGAAAATCTACCCCCTAAAAGAGAGAAGAGAAAGAAGAGCAACATGGAGCCAAGTGGCAGGAGAGCAAAAGGATAAGTGTATCAGTAACAATCACAGTGTATGGAGTCACCAGGTGGCAATTCAATTCAAAAACACCGATCTCAACTAGATATGAATTCATATGCATTAGCAGGAATTTGTTCTGTTTATAATAACCATGGGAAAGAGGGGATTTGGGGGAGGAACACAAGCATAGCTTGTTCCAAAGAAACTGCTGGCTCTTCTTCATTGTTTGTACAAGAGAAGTCTGGCTCTGCCAACAAGTAGGTAGATGAGACCCAAGTTATGCCATTTCTATCTATGGAAACAAAGAAACAAATAAAAAACCCGGACACCTCATCCTCCAGGTAACAAAGGGAGCCTAAAAACTCACCCAGACCTCATTACTTGGTCTCCAGATTGGGGTGCTCCCTTTGCATCCTAGATCCTAATGTACCTTTCACCATATCTGTTGCCAATACAAATCTAAAGACTAGTATTTTTGATGTTGTGTAATAGGTATTTTAGATATATTAGCTCATTTAATCTCCCTACAACCCTATTATGTGGGTAGCATTATCCAAGGTGACAGTGAATAGGCGGTAGAGCCAGGATATAATTATGACCTGATTATTCTAAAGTTCATAGTCACTTCGCCAGAAGGGCCTGACTTGCAATCTGACAACTTTGAGGTCATTAGTAAAACCTAGTCCAGCAGTTTCTTAAATCGTGGTCCGCTGACCGCTCCATCAAAATCACTGGTGGTCTTTGTTAAAAATTCAGATTCCCTGGCTCTGTCTAAGACGGAAGGAATCAAGCAGAGGGGTGGGTGTCAGGAATTCGTACTTTTGAAAAGCACCTCCGAGTGATTCTCTTGCAGGGCATTATGGACGCAGATGATTTTTATGCATGAGGACCACACGCATGGGCTTCGGGTATTATCGAAAGATTACAACATACCGCCCTGGCGGACTTCAGCCCACCTCGGCATCCTCTAACCGAATCTGGTCCCGGAGCCACCTCAGTCTCCAGCCTCAGGGAACTAAGCACGCGCAGTACTTTAGCTCCCAAACGCTGGGCGGGGCTTCCTAAGGCCGCGCCCCCTCGGTATCCGTCGGTGCCGGGGGCGGGGCTCTCCTTAAGTAACCTAATTCCGGCGTCTCCCCGCAGCTGTCCAGAGCCCCGCCCCCGAGTCTGGGACCAATCAAATGCCAGGTTGCTGAAGCTCAGGGCCAATGCACAGGGCCGTCCTTTATTCCTCTCTGCAGTTTGAAACTGTCAGGTTGCTGCCAAGGTAGCCGCGGTACCGCTGTTGTTTCGCCGGCGACGCGGCGACGAGTCGGGGAGGCAGGCATCCGGGTTTGTGGAGAGGCGCGACGGTGGGTAGCGGCGCCGCCGCGGGCCCCGCGTCCCCGGCGGAGGCAGTGGAGTGGGGTTGCAAGTGCCGCGGCTCGGGTTTCCGCTCCCGGGACTCGTACACCACGGAGCCGGGGGCGTCTTCCCCGAGACCTGGGCTGTGTGCTCTTCTGCGGGCCGACAGGGTGCAGAAGTTTTCCCTCCAAGGCGTCCGGGAAGAGAGGGCAGGAGTGAGGGGTACTTGAAGTATAGCGGTTACTGTCGCCATAGGTTCCGGTCATTTAAAACGTAAGGGGAAAAGTAACCCTGGCTAACGCTTTAAGTTTGATTCAAACAAGGGTGGGCAAGAAGGTGATCGAAGAGAACTTCTAGCCCTTTGGTTACTCACAACTGCTGTCCTCCTCTGCTTCTAGCCCCTTACGTGGGGCGGGGCTGGCGCATCCCCTCTCTTGCGGCTAAGATGGGTGAAGAGCGCAGGGACGTCACCCTGCTGCCGGCTTGCACGTTAATTCACTCTTCCTCTGTCTCTTGGGGTTACACTTGAATTCCCGGACCCCTCTCTCCTTATCAGCCAGATATTTACCAAGACGTAATTTGATTTCTTTGGCAATCGAGAAGTACCCACAACGTCTTATCTCGTGGTTTCTAGTACCTTGGGTTAGAGAATATTGGAAATTTAGCCAACTGATTAACATCTGCCACCCATTTAAAGCAAGCTTCATTTTTTTTTCTCCTTTCTTTCTGAACCTAGAAACAGTAAGAAAATGCTACGGTTGTAGTTTCAAAGAAACTGTCGTTCCTTGCTGGCATCAAAGCAGGGCAGATGGAAGACTTATGGCATATTTTCCAAAAATACAGTAGTTGTATTTATAGATGGGGTAGGGCCATCCATTTATAGATGTCTCTGAATAGATACTGTTATGGCTGCAGTATCTATTCAGAGACTCTTTTTGAAGTCAGACCCAACTTTTCAGCTTATTTGTTTTTTGTGTAATCAGCACCAGCCCACCTCCACTCCTACTATCTACTGGGTATGCAAATACATCCTAAAAGAAGTGAATGAAAATAGAAATGAACCAGGTTACGGATTTGATGTCCGTGAAGCAGCCCTTCCTTGCTGGGCATGTGTGTGCTTATTTTATCCTCCCTAATTGGCTTAACTAAAGACAGTCATGCTGCGATTTAGTTTACTTATCACTTGTGTACACAGTAATACTCATTGAATAAAGCTAAGTTTCCATGAACAAGTCTCAACCTATGTTTCCATTCTAATATTGTACTTTTCCCTGTGTCTGCCCTTTCTACATCAGTTTCCTTATCTCATTTATTTTGCAGGCCGCTGTGATTGAGACCTGTTTCACCTTCCACTGAAATTGGTTAGGTAAATGTCTGCAACTTCCTTCCTGCCATATTCAGGAGACCCCAATTTTCATCTTTCTTTGGCATCTGACTTTAAGCACTCCCTTCCCCAAGTTTTTATGATGCTTTTCTTTCTGATAATTCTACCATTCTGACCTCCTTTTCTGTCTTTGCTGGCTCTTCACTTCTCCTTTAAATGTTAAGTGTTTCTAGTTTTTAATCTCTTCTCACTACAGTAGTAGACCTTTAACTTTATTAGGGCTATAGTCCCCTCTGAACACATATTAGAAGCTAAGGATCCCCTTACTAGAAAAACACACATGTGCATTTATACTAAAAATATTGCATATAATTTGTATGGGCCGCAGAATAAGAACTCTTTCTCACACTCCTTTTCATATGTGATCTTATCCTCTCCCATTTTCAGTATTTCCCATTATGCTGATGGTTCCTCAAACTTTATCTCTAGCCTGTACCTCCAGGACAGAGCTCCCTCATTGCTTAACTCCAGAAAGCACCATTCATATTGTAGCCATTGTGAAGGGCAGTACTGTGGCTTCATTTCAGTGCCTCACAGGGGCCTCACACCCAGCTCATCTGATACTGAGCCCATTGTCCTTCCCTCCAACCTGCTTACCTTCCTCCATGTCTTGCCTTGGAGAGTGGCACAATTATCCGTCTGATTACCAAGTCGGAAATCTGGAAGCCGTCAACATTACAATACAAGCCTTACCATGTCATCCCTTGTTTAAAACATTTCAATAACATCTCTAGAGTAGAGACCACATGTTTTTGACCTGACATAATCCTGATCTTCCATGTTCTGGCTGCCCCTTAGCTTGCCTGTTCCATCCTTAGCCAAGCCTTGCTCTGCACCCTTTGCTTCAGCCTTACAATTTACTTTTGTTCCTGGCATACATGCCCGTGCCTCTGGGTCTTTGCTTCTGCTGCTCTAATGCCTGGCATATCCTTAACATCTTTTATCTGTCTGTCAGGTCTCAGAACCGGTTAGGTTCATCTCCTCAGTGAAAACCTACTCTGGCTCCATTCCCACTTCTTCACCCTCATGATCCCACCCCATGAAAAATAGCTACTCCTTCCTCCCTGCTGTGTACCTCTGTTGTTTTAGGGTCTACTAGCTTTTATTTTGTTAGTCATTTATATTCTATATATGTCTGGCTTTCTGTACAGATTATAAAGTCCATGAGGACAGGACTTCTTCATCTTAGATTTCTCACCATTGTCTTCCATGTAACTGGTGTTCAGATAGTTTGAATAGTTACTACTTGTCCTTTATGGTTTTTTTAAAAGATTTTTTATTTATTTGAGAGAGAGAGAGAGAGAGAGAACAGAAACAAGCAGGGGGAGTGGGAGAGAGAAAGGGAGAGAGAATCCCAAGGAGACTCCACGCTGAGTGCCCAGTCCCAGGACCTCAAGATCATGACCTAAGACAAAACCAAGAGTCAGATGCTCAACGACTGAGCCTCCCAGGTGCCCCACTACTCGTCCTTTAAATAATTTATTTACGTGTTACTAAAAGTGCTTGCTTTATTTTTTTGGTTAAGACTTTCAACAATTTTTCTATGGCATATAAGAACCTGTTGTTCTGTATAGTCTTGCTTTCCTTAAAATAATATTCCTGAATTGTAAGTTTCTCGAGCAAAGAATTTGCACAAATTGTTCATTCTCTCTTGGTTCAGTATCTTACAGGAAAACATACAGCACACAGGTTGCCACACATTGCTCAAGAACATTGATCATGGGGCGCCTGGGTGGCTCAGTTGGTTAAGCATCTGCCTTAGGCTCAGGTCATGATCCTGGAGTCCCTGGATCAAGCCTGCATCCAGCTCCCTGCTCAGTGGGGAGTCTGCTTCTTGCTTCTCCCTCTCCCTCTGTTCCCCCCCCACCCCCCCGCCCTCGTGCTCTCTCTCTTGCTCACTCTCCCTCTCAAATAAATAAATAAAATCTTAAAAAAAAAGAATATTAATCACAATCGATATTCTCAACAGACCCCATTGTGGATGTGTCTGACAAGTTCCCATTTCTCTTTAACCTTTCATATATTTGTGTTATCTCCTTGACTACATTAAAAACTCACTGATGTTGGGAATTGAGTCTTTTACTATTTTTTTCCTTGCCTAGTTATTTTGTCTATGGGGGCTCAATATGTTGAGTGATTTTAATATTTCACAGGATTATTGTTTACAGGATAGGATGTGAATCTATATCTATAGGAAACATGTTATTTTAGTTTAAATATCAAGTGAGTTTCTATTGTGTTATAGTTTATGCAGAATGTCATCAGATGAGGAGAAAGGCTCACTTCCTGTTATACAGAATGACTCCGACCGGGCCAGTTCTGTGTCTTCAGATCTTCAGGTAGGAAGACATGTCTAAATTTGTTGTGGCTTATTTAGTTTAAACAAGGAACAATATGAGGGAAAACTAGGAATACATTTTTCACTTATTCATGTAAATTTACATTTATAATTATGTTTTGTATATAGTGTATATCAAATTATACTAATACCAAATGTTGAGAATTATTTCACAGACTTTGGGACATACCTTACATTGTTTGAACCTTTCAGAAAATAATCATGAACTCTTCACTCTTCGTGCAAAAGCTTCAAACAGCACAATGAGAGAAGCTGGAAATCTCAAGAAATTTTTTTTTTCTTGAGGTTTTTTCATTGTAGCTATCTCTTCTGAATGCTGCATTCACTTTAATGCAAATTAGTACAATATCAAACCACCTGGGGACTTAGATTCCCTCGTGTTCTACTCGAGGTTCTGATCCCTGTTGCTACAACGTTCAGCACATTCTGCTGCACAGGACCTGGACGGTGACAGATAAATGGTGTGGTTTTTACATGAACTGTTTTAAATTTCTTTTTATTTCTAAATGTTTTATTATCAGAAATACGGATTCAGATTTCTAGAATAGATTTTAAAAGAGAGAGTCTGATACGGTGTATCTTGAGTTTTATAGTTCTGTCACTTACAAGGGGAAAAGCTGGACATTATGTTTTTGCCTAAATAAGAGTAAGTTGTTTTTGACACTGTGTAATATGAGAAAAGTTTTAGGAAGATATTTTATGAAACATATATGTTCCTTTAATTGAAATTACAGATTTAGAAATTGGGAAGCTATTGGAAAAATACCTGTGACTATTTACTAGGATAAAAGTAGTCTAGAATTGTGACATAGATGTTTCATCCTTGGTTTCCCTTTGGATGTACTTCTACTAGTGCTGTCTTTTAAGTACAGTGCTTTCCTGCAGTTTTTATCTCTGACTTTTCCAAACTTCCTTCAGGAGAGAACTGATTAACTCATCAATACTTGTGATCGATTTTTAATAAATGTATTTTGGTCTTCATCCCTGTTTTTTGCACACAATTTCAAAAACCTTTGAAATTTCCTAAATAATGAGAGTGATAAATGTGTTTGTTATGCTAACGATTTGCCTTTTGGACCCCACCTAAGGATAGAGGCTGGTTGCTGAGGAGCCAACCACATGTTCGGAGGGTTGGAACTTTTAGTCCTCCCCACCCTGAGCTCCAGGAAGGGGAGAGGGGCTGGAGATTGAGTTCGGCCACCAATGGCCAATGATGTAATCATTTGTGCATGTGTAATGAAGCCTCCATAAAAACCCAATGGAAGAGGGTTCAGAGAGCTTCCAGCTTGGTGAATGTATAGAGATGCTGGGTGACTGGCTTTCTAGGAGAAGGCATGGAGGCGCTGCCCCTCTTCCCCATACCTTGTCCTGTGTCTCTTCCATGTGGCTGTTCTGAGTTATATCCTTCTATTATAAACTGGTAATCTAGTAAGTAAAATGTTTCTCTGAGTTCTGTGGGCTGCTCTAGCAAATTAAACCTGGGGAGGGGGATCTTTGGAACCTCCAGTCTGTGTAGCTGGTTGGTCATAAGCTTAGGTAATGACTTGGACTTGCTACTGGTGTCTGAGGTTTGGGTTGGGGGAGGTGAAGTCTTACGGGACTGAGCCCTTACTCTGTGGAATCTGATGCTCTCTGCAGTGGACAGTGTCAGAATTGAGTTGAATTGTAGGACACTCACCTAATGACTGAGAATAGCTTGTTGCTGGTGGGAAAAAAACCCCACACATTGTCGTTGTTGGGTTTAGAACCCTTTAAAAAATGTAAACACCTTGTAAGTTCTCAAGTTGTCATTTTGTCAGGAGACAAAGCTTTACATCGAAAGAATAAATCTCCAGAGTAGAATTTGAGAGAAATATGCCAAAAATAATTTTGTGTTACTGGTTACCGGCTTAGAATGTCAACCAAATTGAGATTCTGTTTATTAGTAACCCTCAGCTACCCTCAGCCACAACCCCATTAGTTTTCAATGACAGTTAAAAACCTGCCTATATTTCCATCACTGGAAACATTTCAAAACATAAATACCAAAAATGATGTTAAAAATAACATAAAATAACTATATGCTTTTACATATATAGTAAATACGTAAAACTAAACATTTAATCCTAAAGCCCCTTATAAATCAGTATTCCTTCTAAGGGAGTTTTCTTCACTGTCTCAATTATGTGAATGATTCATAAAACTATCGTTGATAAATGCTGAGGGGTGGGCAGCATCCATGGTACTTACTGACTGATAACTTCCTCTAAGCACAACTCCACACTGTCAGCCGGTTGCCCTGACCTTACGTGGTGTGTATGGGTTCAGCTGTAGTTCAGGGTCACACCAGTCCCAACTGTTGTTGGTCGGGACCAAAATTACAAGTTTTGGTTGTTCCTTTAGGATTCTTGTTTACCTTAACACAGGTTATCTTTGACAAGTAAGAAAGACAATATTATTTATTTTGATCCTTAAATAAAAAATAGCGCATTTGGCCCATATCTACACATATGAAACTAAAATAGTTGTTTAGATACCTGATATTTTAATCTTACCTAAGATAAGTTAACATACATACATAGAATACTGTTAATATATACCTACTTACTTCTCCCTTAAGTCATAGTGATTGTTGTGGAAGTTTTGAAATATATGTTTGGTTTTTTTCTTTCTTTTTTTTTTTTTCTTTTCTGATTCAGAACAGAGGACAGTTTAGGGAAGCTACAAGTTAAAGCCACTGACTTTTACTTCCCCTCCCTTTATAGGCAGGAAGTTGTAATAAACTAACTCTGACTGAGCAAAGCTGATTTGGCTAAATCTAGTTATAATCGCCACCAACTAAAAAGTTAATTGACCTCAAAATACAAATACAGGATAGCCACTGTATTAGTTTGCTTGGGCTGTCATAACAAAACACCATAGACTGGGTGGCATAAACAATAGAAATTTATTTTCTCGTAGTTCTGAATGCTGGATGTACCAAAGCAAGGTCTGGCAGGGTCCGTTTCTGGTGAGCTCTTTCTTCTTGGCGTACAGACAGCTGCCTTCTCACTGAGTCCTCAGCATGGCCTTTCCTCAGTGCACGTGCATGGGCTGAGAGAGAACTCTTGTCCTCTTTTCCTAGGACACTAATCCTGACATATCAGCACCCCACCCTTATGACCTTATGTAACCTTAATTATTTTAGAGGCCCCATCTCCAAATACAGCTGCTTTGGGGATTCAGGTTTCAGTATATGAATTTGGGGAGGACACAGACATCCAGTGTCTAACAGCCACATTTTTCTACGTTCTTAGCCAAAATCAAGTTTATTTTGGCTGTTTGGGAAGTATAATAGGGTGTTATTTTGGCCACTTTAACAGGAACCAAGTAAGAGTTGCTTAAGTGAATTGCTTCAAAGCCTGAGCTGATATATAGCCTCTTGTAAGTCAGAGCTGATAGAGAGTCCTGAGTTCATCTGAGGACCCAGCCTCTTTCTCGTGTTGCTCCGCCATGCCCGGGGGTGTTGACCAGGTTTGCATCATCGGGTGCTAGCTCACCACCACCTCTAACCCATGGGAAGAGCTGAGTCGTAAGCAAGCAGCTTCCTTTCCAAGGACATGACCTGAAGTTGTACATTTCGTTTCCACCCAGATCCCATAGACCAGGTCTCTTGGCCATACCTGCGGAAAGGGGGGTTGAGAAATGTTGCTGCGTGGCCAGTAACAATCTGCCTAGGTCAAACCCTGAGGTTTTAGTAACTTAAAGGAATAAAGGGAAAACGGATGTTGCTGGACTGTTAGCCTTCTCTGTGGCAGGGAGTTACTAAACTTGAAATTTTATATATTTTGTTAGGACTGACTCTTCAGTTTTATAGAAACCAGTAGATTATCTTGTGTATGGCTTCAATTTATCAAACTATTTGGGTATTTCCTTTTATTGTAAGAACTGGGAAACTGATGTGATTCAGGAAATATATTTTTAAAATTTAAGATTATTTAAATCTTAAGAATTGTAGGGACGCCTGGGTGGCTCAGTCGGTTAAGCGTCTGCCTTTAGCTCAGGTCGTGATTCCAGGATCCTGGGATTGAGCCCCACGTCGGGCTCCCTGCTCAGCGGGAAGCCTGCTTCTCCCTCTGCCTACCACTCCCCCTGCTTGTGTTCCCTCTCTCGCTCTCAAATAAGTAAATAAAATCTTAAAAAAAAAAAAAAAAAAAAAGAGCCTCCTGCCTCAGTGATAAGGATCATGTGAAATACTGGCTTTTATTTTCTGTCAGGAAATGTAAGTTTAAAACTCAGACGTGTTTATTATTATAAAGGGGACGTCTCTAACAAAGGAGTTGACTATGGCAATATGAAGGTGATTCTTTTTAAAGATTTATTTATTTATTTTAGAAAGGGTGGGAGGGAGGGGCAGAGCGAGAGGGAGAGAGAATCTCAAGCAAACGCTGCGCTGAGGGGGGACCCACGCAGAGCTTGATCTCATTACCCCGAGATCATGACCTGAGCCGAAACCAAGACTTGGATGCTTAACCGGCTGAGCCACCCAGGCGCCCCAAATTCTGATGATTGAGTTTTCTTTCTAATGATTCTCCCTTTGGAGTATCTGTTTCTCTTCTGCCATTAGCCATGACATGTAAAGAGCTATGTTTGCTATGACTAACATTTACTGTATATAAGTAATCTATGTTAAATATGCAGATCAAGGCTGAAACTGAAACCAAGTCACTTCTTTGCATTTAATTACCCTAAAGACTAGCAGTTTTCAAACATCTACCAGCATAAAACCTCTTTTCAAACAATTTTACTTCAAATTCCAATAGGAAAAAGCTAAAGCAGAAATATAATTTTATAAATTTATGTTATAAATGCAAATTTGTGACATTTCTCACAAAGTCAGCAAAAACAGTGAAGCTGCCTTTATAAACGCACATTTGATGTTGGTGGATAAAGAAGCCCAGCATAGTTTGATTAACCTAAGTGACCTTTTTGCTTCTATATTTTATTTGGGCTACGTGATATCAAGAAAATTCTAATTCTTAATATAAGTAGTTGAAAATGGAAGCTTTTTTGTTTTGTTTTGTTTTGAGTATAGTTGACACACAGTGTTATGTTAGTTTCAGGTGTACAACATAGTGATTCAATTTCTCTATGCATTATTAAAAATTTGTAGCTTTTTAAATAAACTGATCCAAAGCATAAAAAAGGATTGATAGAAAATGTTTGATTCAGTGTTGAATCACCAACAAAGTCTGTCACTTCTTCAAACTTTAATAAATATAAAAATCACAGAAGAAGCACCCAGAAGACTCAAATTTGGAATAAGGGCTAAAACTCTTTGTATTATGATAAGCATGTAACGCGGTCCGAAGTCGTTTGCTACTGCACAGCTCATCACTCTCATGAGGAGGGACTGGCGCCCTCAGGTGTGCTTGAGCTTGAGTGGTTTGAAATTGATGTGGCCACATGTGTTACAGTGTGTGTTTACCTGTACAGGTTACATGAGCAGAAATGTGTACAGGTGTGACTCCAAAACAAAAGACTTGTGCAGAGCTACAACCATTCTAATCCATGACACGTTTACAAGACTTTGTTTGACATGTACATCGATGGCAGAAGCAGCTTTATTCCAACCAACACAAAAATTTAAGAATTTATACTTTTGGGCCTGTTAAAATTTAGCATATATGGTGTATCTTTTAGTTCATGCTCCTTTTATTACTGTTTGTAAAAGAGCTAAATAGCTTTAAAAATGAAATTTGAAGAAAACATGGTGGATCCCCTGAAACACCTTCTTGGAAACTAGTTTGAAATGCATTGATATTGACTACTGACATGGTATACAAGGTAGTTCCCACTATAGAACTCGGACTGCAGTAATGTCTGTTCCTTTGGGAAACACCAGGACACTTATTTCAGTTAACTGTCATATAACCATGGCTGGAAACTTGGGTGTGGTGGGTAGTTAAATATTCTTACTCAGAAAACCGAAGGGAAAAAGGAAGGACTGCTAATTTTCAAATAACTATACCAACCATATCATAATGGTTTTATTAAAGATAATTCTAGACAGAATTCACTTAATTCACTTCAGCGGATACTGACTATGACCCTTCAAAGAGGTAGTTTTGAACATTGGTTATCTTCACACTGAAGATGAATCCAAATAATAAAACAGTTATGACTAATGAGATGATAGCTCTCTATCTGAACTAAACTTCTTATGGGAAAAATTAACACAAAATAATCCTTTAGAATAATAACATTTAACATTCTTGAAAACCTTCCCCCCAATTTTTTTAATGCAAAGATATTGTCTGGGTCCGTGCATGAGACTTTTAAAAATGACTCCTTTTAGTAGAAATATTTGTTACATCATGACCAATCCCTTGTTAACAGAGACTAAATTCCAGTATATTTTTTACTTCACAGATACCATTTTTTTATTTGGCTAAAGAAATAGCTAAGTATCTATGTTAGGAAATTCCAATTTTTTTTAAACCTGAGGAATATTCTTGTAAGGTCTACACTTTATAACCTCTATGTTTTATCACTCCTTTCTCATGTGCCATGAAGGTGTCAGCAGGTAGAGTGGAATAGGTTTGCATTCATGTTCTCTTTTTATCTTCAGTATTTGTTCTCTTCTAATATTTCCCTTATACTCTTTCCATGCTATGAAGAGAGACTCAGGGTTGTTGCTGAGTGGGTTGTTGGATCGTGGCTGTCATTAAGCAGAGTCAAAATTCCTTTTCATCCCTAGACTGTCCTAATGTGAAGTCTTTGGAAGCAACATCTTTTTTTTTTTTTTTTTTTTAAGATTTTTAAATTTATTTGTTAGAGGGAGAACACCAGCAGGGGGTAGGGAGTGGGAGAAGGAGAAGCAGGCCAGAGAAGTGGCTAACCGTGTCTCTGCCCACCTGCAAGTAGCTGCCAATTGAGGGAGCGCTCTTCTGCCTTGGAGCTGTTGATTGGCTTCAGACAAGTTCTCTAGGTAACCTTTGTGTCACCATTGCAAAATTGACATGCTGAAGGAATCGTACTAAGGTACTATCACTGAAAGAAATCTGGATAGGTTTGTTGGATTTGTTTTGTTTTAAGAAAGTACACATTCCTTATGACATGGGAATACTATTTTGAGAACTGAAGTAGAGAACATCTTTAACTGGGCCTTTATTGTTCTTTGCCTGAATGTCCATTGTGACTGTGTTATAATACATTCTTTGTTATTGGCTTCTCACAGGAAGAGTATGAAGAACTGCTTCGTTACGCTATCGTGACTCCAAACGTTGAGTCAGGTGCTTCACAGCCATATCATTCTAGGGGAGAGGTGGGACCAGATGTGAGGGTTCCTACTATAATTGATGATATTCTTCATAATCAAGGTTATGTATATTTTTAAAGATATCTCTTAATTTAAGATGTTACTGAGCTCATGAATGCTGTTGACTTAGGATGGCAAAAATGCTTCTCCAGTGATTCTTCTTAGTCAGTTCTGTGTATCACTATCATCTGGGGGAAATTTTTCCATTTTATTATGTTACTCTTGGCTCTTAATGTCACAGCTAGATTTTTATATGAACTTTGATTATTACTTCTATGAAAAACAATAAAGTTAAAGCAGCACAGTAGCCATTGTGTGTCTCTCAGTGGAGTATACTCAATCTCTGCTTGTTCCAGTCGGTTATATACCGGGCTTATCTTGGAAACTAAGTCCATAGAAGTGGCTAACCACTTAAAGATGGTCCATAGGTAGCCCTCAGAACCTTTTAAGTGTATGAACCATTGCTAGTAGGACTTTGTTGGCAGCATTTCTGTGAGTACGGAAGACTGGATTATCACCACAAAGGTGAGCCCATTTTGGACTATGTCAGAGACAGAATTGAAAGCTAATATATACCGGGAGGTATACTGATAGATGAATGAAAGGTGGAAAAAAGAGGATAAAGCTCCTTTCACCTATCCATTATTTATTCAGTAAAGTGCAAGATCTCAGACAGCTCACTCTAAGTAAATATTCCTTAAAAGGGCACGGAAAGCCCTCCTAAGATGGCCCTGGCGATGGGCAGTTATCAACAAAAGGCATAACTCCAATGATCTCTCCTTGAAGGCACGTGACACAGCCTCCTCGGAGTCAGCGGGCTCCTGGGTTTCTGGGCGGTTACAGCCCTGGTATTCGGTTCCTCTCCCTCTGTAGACATGAAGTTTTCATTGCTCTTCAGTCTTCAGCCTACTGCACTGGATCATCAAATAGGGCCAGAACCTAACACTGAAACATGCTAACACTGAATATTTTCTGCCCAAATTTTAATTGATTTCAAAAGATAGGACCCTGGGATTTATTCATTCTACATCAGTGATCTTGAAACCATGTTTTGATTACACTAGGTACCTCAGCCTGTAGTTCCTACTGAGCAAACCCAAAGTGCTGCATACTGTCTTATAAAATGTGTAAATAGGCAATCCATGTGTTTGCCCTCTGTGCCTCTACCCTTTTGGTGGTCACCAAAACCTTGTTTCCTTTTCCCCTGGCTGCAGGGCTACTGTACCATTGTTCCCAGTGACACAGCAGGGAGTCCTTTCCTTGCCCTGACTCTCCAGCCTTTCAAGGTCATCACTTGGGGTTCAAGACCCCCGGTCTTTTCTAGCACGCAAGATAGGATTTATTCATTACTACTCTGCCTTTTCCACAAAGGGTTTGAGATCTAAGCATACAACATGCAGTGAATTTAGATATCCCGATTCACACGTAGACTTGGTTAGAATTTATAAATTTATCATCCCATTTTCTCCATTGCTGTTGCTTGGTATAAGCAGGGTATATGGAAACTGACAAAGTATACATAAGCCTCCAACACGGCCATCCTTGTGAGGTTTTCCCCCGTTTTCTTTTCACCATGTATTGACCGAGGGTTCCTAAGTTGGAAGTGAGGCAGTCCCTGTTCTGGGGGAACCGGTGTCACGTTAGTTTGATTGCAACTAGTGAAAAGCAGCAGGCCCCTGGAAATACCTGGTGTTGTAAGATAGCATAGCTTCTTCTAAATTCTAATGTCATTCATGCACTTAGTCTCTTAGTGCTAATTGAACGCTACAGTAGGCTGAATTCTCTCTCATCTATATTTGGTGGGTAAAGTTGAGTTTACTAATGATACAGTAAGACGTTTTCTAGTCTCAGATTTTTTCTTTTTTCTCATTCTTTGTCTTAGTGTTCCTCTTTCCCCAGCATGTTGTATTTTGCTTGTTCTAAAATCTTAGATACTGCTACCTTCTTAAATTAGGTATGTGCAATTAGGCATTTGATATAAGAGTCGTTTGGTTTAATAAAAAAAAATTTTTTTAATTTTCTTTTCAGCAGGAAATAGCCCTGTAGTAAGAGAAACAAAGATGGAAGTTGGAAAAGGATGTGATTTAAATATTTCAAGTCATTCAAAGACAGATGGTATGACTTTTCCTTAGCTTCTTTTTATTCACATACAACATTGTGTGCTTTGGTGAATATTATTTGTGCACTAAGAGGAATAATTTCAGCATATTATTTATTGGCAGGATTTTTAAATGTTGCTGTTGCTAATTTATTAACTAATAACTGTTTAAAATAATTTCATAAAATCCCAAAATAGTACAGTTAAGACAGGTTAATCTATTACAGTGTGTGACATCCTTTCTTAAAACTGCTAGGTTAGAGGGCAAATACTTTAAAAGAATTATTGGGATGTCAGAGAGTTTGGCCAGTTTAAATGTTTTCATGAACCAGTGCATTATTTCCCAACATTCAGGCATTTGTGTATGATTTTTGTCCTACCTTCATACCCTTTGTTCTATCATTTTGTGTTTTTCTTCAGATATATTGACTTTTTGCTTAAATTCATTAAAAGGAAAATTTGTGTCATTGCTGATTATCGCATAAAACTAATATGCCCTTTTTACAAATAGAACACATGGTAAAAATAGATGGAAGTGAAACAAAATTAGTCAGTTTTGATTGGATACCACTGGTGGTGGTAGGTTCAGCCTGAAGTCTGCTTTTTCTCTGTTGGAAGGCGAGAGGAGCAAGCATTACAGAGGTTATAAAAGCATACTAGCACCGGATTGAAGCTTTTTCTTTGACACAGAATGTTTAAAATAATTAAAATAAAACACTTTCCTTGCCCTGTGACTCAGTGTTATATAATGTTCAGGCCATTTAAGCCACCACATAAAAATGCCTCTATCCTTTAGTTTCCTCACTTGTCAATAAAAGGCTTGGGCAGTGTAACCCCTGGGGGATGTTTCAAGTTCTTCATTTATGTGATTCTATTTTTTAAAAGATGAATAAATGTTTAAAAATAAAAAATAAAAAGCAGAGCCTCTTGCTTTTCCCATGAGTGCAGATCTTATTGGTGAAATCCAGTAAAAGAGAACATTCATGTACTTTGTCACTCTGCTTTATTCTTTGGGTTTATTCTTCAGAATATGTAGGTAGTATCTCATAGTGCCTAGCCTATGACTAGCCTAAACCATTTGTTGATAAATTTTTATGTAAAAATATATATTAGGGAATGACTTTCCCTTTCGCAAAGAATTCTTGATGTACTTTTAAGTAACAAGTTCTACAGTAGCTTTATCTTTGACTCATCTCATTCACTAAGGAAGACAGGGAGGCCTTTTAATCTTGATTATTAGGACCCTCATAACAAAAGCAAGATCTGTGAGAAATGGTAATTCCAACCTGCACGTGTAATAAAATAGTAATCTTTTCTAGGTTGTGCTTTTTAAGGTAGATGCCAGTTCTTCTGGCTCTGGCTTTCACACCTACCTCCATCCCCCACCCTCCCACCATGTATGTGGGCAGAGGGTGGGAATTTTATGTATATATGGATATACATATATAGATATGTATATTTTCACCCATATGTTGAAGGCCAACAGTGTGCCTTAAAACTGATTATCTGATAAAACTAAACTACTAGTCTCTTTCTACTTAGAGAGTTGAATTTTAGTAGTGTTAAAACGCATACCAGTGTTTGACATAAGGTAATAATACATGACCTGTATACAACCACTGGGACCTTGGTTAGTTGCTTAACCCTTTCTGAACCTGTTTCCTCATCAGTAAAGTGGAGATAATAATGCCTGTCTCTTCGGGCAGCATGTATTAGGAGAGCTCATCTTTACAACACTTATTACAGGAACATAGTAAGCACTTAGTAACTGTTGATATGATGATGTGGATGATAATACCTTCAGCTCAGGCTGGACCTGGATATATGAAGCATCCTTGATTGGGATAGAGGTCATTTTGGGGGAGGGAGGGTAGGAGGTATCCCATGCTGGTCAGTCCCAAATCAGTGACAGTACTGAAATTACAGTATTAATTTCAGCCTAAGTGCAGTTTAAGAGTAAGCACACTGAGGGGCACCTGGGTGGCTCAGTCGGTTAAGCGGCTGCCTTCAGCTCAGGTCATGATCCTGGGGTCCTGGGATCGAGCCCCGCGTCGGGCTCCCTGCTCCGCGGGGAGCCTGCTTCTCCCTCTGCCTCTGCCTCTCTCTCTCTCTGTCTCTCATGAATAAATAAATAAAATCTTTAAAAAAAAAAAAAAGTAAGCACACTGAAAGGTCATTTCTCCGCATTTTGCTCCGCCTCCGTGGGTAACTGACATCTCACCCTCCATTAGAACTCCTTACATTTGGGTTATATCCATCCTCCAGCCTGACCACCACACCTTTCCCTCCTCTTCAGGGTCATCGCCAGTGTCGTCACCGAGGAAGCCCTCACACCCAGTCATGGATTTCTTCAGTTCTAACCTCTTAGGTGACTCTTCCTCACCAGCATCTATTTCTAGTCATGCAGACGTCCATGAAATCGTTGTGAGCGATTTTCTTGTTTCGGATGAAAACCTTCAGAAGATGGAAAACGTACTGGATCTTTGGAGTTCAGGGCTTAAGGTATTACACTTGTTCAATTACAGTCGTTTAATATGTAGGGTAACAGTTCTGCTCTTGATCCCACTCTTTACTGTTTTCTTTGAATCAAAAGATTTTGTGAGAAGAATCTTTAGTTTCCTAAGAATATCAGTCCAGTGTTTTAAATCTGTACTTCTCAGTCTTCAATGTCCATAGGAATCATCTGGGGATCTTGCTAAGCTGCAGCTTGTCGTTCAGTTGGTCTTGACCTGGGCCTGAGATTATGCAATTCTAAAAAGCTCCCAGGGGATTCTGTTAGTTCAGGACCTATACTTTGAATAGCATACTTTTCAATAGTTGCTGGAACAGCTCTGCGTGTTCCACTGCATTTCTCAGATATTTTTAAAAGACTCAGCGTATGTGTGACAGAGACACGTAGTGAACCCTTACCATTATCATAGCTGTGACTAATGGAAATGTCTCCTTTTATATGAAACACAAGATCCAATTTTAGCAACATATATTCATTTTATAGCTGCTTTTAGCAACCACAGTGTGTAACTGCTAAGACTATAAAAACTGATTATTTTAGTGATATTATTGGCCTCTAAATAAAACAAAGTATTACAGAAATGGATTTTTTTTGCGCTATTTAACATATAATGGAGAAAATGACAGTTTTTCTGAAACATAGTTTGAGAAAACTGATTTTACATTCACAGTGAAATTACGGTCATGAGAGTTCTATGGCATTTATATTTCTCTGTTATTTGGAACCATAAATTCTAGAAATAATCTTTTAGTATAGTTGTTAGCATTTTTCCCCCTTGGAACAGGTGTCATACTGCTAATCATGGTGCAAGTCCAGTGGAAGAGCTACTGCCAGTCATTTAATTTGTTCTATGTTCAGTTAATCATATTGTTACCCAGTTTCTTTGATAACATGATTATTTGGTATTTTTACTTATGCCAGTCAGTAGGGTGAAAAGGGATCAGACTTAGCAATTTGTTGTAAGATGTCCTTTGTGATAAATTATTTGGGGGAAGAAAGCATCAGCCCCATGGTTTCCACTATCCGCCTCTATCTAAATAACTTCCCATTCCTATGGCTGACCCTAGGCCACACCCCTGCATTTCTGCTTTCCCTGATCCATCTTGATATGGACATCAAAGTCCTTGAATAAACAAAGTATCTGTTTACTAGTCAAGGAGACCTGAAAATTTTTTTTAAACAACAAGGTTTCATACAAAATAAAATAGGGGGAAAAAATTCATTTCCCTAGTATGGTGAATGTGAACTGAGAAGAGCCGTGACTGTTGAACTTGGAAATGCTTTCATTAGTGGTTTTTATAAATACCTCTTATGTTGATTGCTTGTTCTGATTATTTTTAATGTTTCTTAATTTCAGTGTAATTTTAAGAAGCAGTGTTAAACAAACTGCTTAATTGCTGGTGTATTTATTTTTCAGACAAACATCATATCTGAACTAAGCAAATGGAGACTTAATTTTATTGACTGGCACCGAATGGAAATGAAAAAAGAGAAAGAAAAACATGCAGCACACTTAAAACAACTGTGCAACCAGATCAACAGCTTAAAGGAGCTGCAAAAAGCCTATGAAGTTTCCATCAGGAGAAAAGATGAGGTCTTCACTTTTAAATTTCTTTTTAAGTGAGATGCAGTAAAGATCTTGCTAGGTAATAAATGCCAGGAACTGATTATTTAGGTCATACAGGATACAAAGGGAAGATTGTTTCAGAAACTGGGAAAAAAAAACAGAGCATAGAAATAAGATACATTCATCCTATTAAACATGCCAAGGTCATGTCATTTAATCTTTGTCACCAACATCAGCGTGCTTAAAGTTTTAAAAGTGCATGCTAAATGTGGGGACACTAATTGTTTTCCCTCAGTCTTCTTTCCTAACTGCTCTTAAGAGAACATGATGGAACCAGCATTACCCCCATGTTAAACCATGTTTTTAGGGGCCATTTTAGGTATCTCACATTTTATTTGTGATATTTCTTTATTCATGGACGAAGTTTTTTTCCTTTTATTATAGGCTCAGAGAGCACTTTTTTTTTTTTTTTTTAAGAGAGAGCTCAAGCCCCCTAGGGGTGGGAGGGACAGAGGGAGAAAGAGAATCTCAAGCATGTTCCATGCCCAGGGAGGAGCCCAACGCTGGGCTCGATGTCCCCACCCTGAGATCATGACTTGAGCCGAAATCAAGAGTCAGAAGCTTAACAGACTGAGCCACCCAGGTGCCCCAAACAGAGAATACTTTTTACTTCACTTTCTTTTAGCCTCTTAAGAATGAGAGAGTAAGGTTCAGGTCTTTGCTGATTTTGTGCCTCCCAACAGCACCTTCAGCAAAGCAGAATGGGCAATATATCCACTGCTTCCCTCCCCACCCCCCCAACCCCCAACCCGAGGATGGTGGTTTTCGGAGGTGACACCTCAGCTACTTGTCTGGAGATACAGCATTCACTGTTTTAATGAGCTAGATAAAGATTATATATTTTTTAAAATATATATTTATTTTGGTGTTCAGGGTATCCTGTAAAATCAAACATTTTATATAGTTTACTTTTTTGAAACAATAGATACTAACGTCAGTCATTTTCTCTATTGCCCTCAAAAATCTGTCCTAAGGTTTTAAAATATTTGATTTGATTTGATTTTAAAGGTTTTATTTATTTGAGAGAGAAAGAGTGCACGAACAGCGGGGAGGGGCAGAGGGAGAAGCAGGCTCCTTGCTGAGCAGAGAGCCCGAGACACGGGGCTCGATCCCAGGACCCTGAGATCATGACCTGAGCCGAAGGCAGACGCTTAACTGACTGAGCCACCCAGGTGCCCTAAAATATTTTAAATATATATTTTTAAATTTCAAAGTATCACACACAAGGGTGTACATGTGTCCAGTTTGAAAATGAGTAAGATGAACAGCTGTGTGCCACCATAGAGCTCAAGAAATAGAATATTACTAATGTCTTAACATGTGTACCCTTTTCCACTTTTGAAAATTATTTAAAGAAGAGCCAGAATAAATGTCTCTCAGTAAATATGCCCAATTTACTAAATCTTGCTTTAATGTGGCCAATTTAAAAAATACATTTCAGCTACTCAGTTCTTTGTAAGATAGAATATCATTTTAGGATTTAAAAGCCTTCATAGATTTTTTTTTTTAAAAGAACAGGAAAAACTGAAGAAGTACATTATAGTATAACTATAGTTTGCTTTTATGAGTTTGTTGAATCCAGAAAATCCTTAGCAACTTCTAATCCAAGGTACCAAAGGTATTTAGGGACCAGAAAGATGTTTAAAACCTGGTCCCTACCCTCAAGTCTAATGAACAAAGACTTTCTGTATACGTAACAAAATATTCAAATGTGTAGTTGTCTTTCTTGAATTAAATATCAGTGACCATATTAATTTTCATATACATAAACTTTTTTTGATGATTGCAAAGATACACATAATGAAGGTTTTTCTTTTCTCTCTTGTTCCTCTTCACTCATTGATATGTAGTGCATTATGTGGTCAAGTTTTTTGGTCTTTTCAAAGATAATAATGAGGTTAACTGGATTAATTACTAGTGATGCAGAGGTATTCTCTTGGGCATTTTTTGATATATGAGAAAGTCACTTTACCAATTACTGTTATTGTAGCATCACAATAATTGGGTTAATTGCTGTTTACAGGTGATTTCTAGCTTGTCTCATGCCATAGGCAAGCAAAAGGAAAGGATAGAGTTGATGAGAACATTCTTCCACTGGCGAATTGGCCATGTTAAATGCAGACAGGATGTAAGTATAAAAACAAAACGGTAACTGACAGATTTTAGACTTCTGAACTCAAAAGGGTTTAGGATCACCTTTTGAGTTATTGTTAAAGCCAAAGAAAGATTTGTTTTCTAATAAATCAAAATGAATTTATAATTTAATGTTGCTCTTATTTCAAAGGATTTTAGTATAGTTTGGGAAAAAATAGCTCATATTTTGTAGACCAATTGATCTGTCGTTTCCTACTTCGTAGTAAGTTAGTAAGGATTATACTTGACTTATAGATGCCCTCGTCATGGAACCCCTTTAACAAATTGAATGTCAGATGTGATTATGCAGAGAAAGAATTTATAATCTTTAACATATCATATGCTTCTTATATTGTTTCTACTTCAGAAATGCCTGAATATATCCTCTTCATAAAGAGGCAGTACTGTATCATATATTATAAAATTGTGTGAATGTTTATTGTGTAGACTTGCCTTAGAGAATCAAAGAAAGCCATGTCTGTATAGCTTTATAAAAATTATCTTTCGTTTGTTTATAATTTAAACTTGAACGTCTTTATTTTCATTAACTAAGAGCTGAATCAGTATAGAAGAGTAAATATAAACTAAGAATAGTAAATTACTGTATCAGAAGTGGAAAAGTATGAGAACATATGTATGTCCCACAAGAAGACAGAGTATAGAGACTCAAGAGTATAGGGGATAGATGTGTGTGTGTTTTATTTGATGCTCATGTGAGCCATAGAGTGATCTCTGTGCGTTTACTTCTAAGAGATTAATACTTAAGGAAAAGGCTGCTACTATCATGGAACAGGATTTCTCTTTAAAGGATATTTTCTAGTGCTTTCATTGTTTTTTATTAATCCCAGTAGATTAATTCTACACTAGTCATATTGAAAAGAGCTATTTAAATGAGAATGCCATATTTTGAAAGTGAAATACTGAGAATATGTTTAAATGTTAGTGAAATAGTTGAGACTGCCATCAGTTTTTGAATAGCTTTTTAAATTTAAGAAAATTGAAATTGGAACTACTTCTTGAAAAGAATTTAAATTCATTGATGAAAAGAAGACTGGCATATGCTTGCATCTGGAGCTGTTTAGCACTCTGTATGGTGGCAAAGCGTGTGAATTAAGTGAGCCTTGCTTATGGCGGCGGCCGCCGGGACGAAGAGAAAGCAGCAGCACCTGAAGCCGCAGGCACCACCCTCTGGCCTTGCAGCCACTCTCTCTCGGTCGTCTCCGCCTGCTTTCGGCTAAAACGTGCTGCAGATTCATCACTCCGAGGGCGAGTTACTCGTTTCCTTTCATTTGTTTTTTTGTTTTGTTTTTTCCTCCTAACCTGATTGGTGGCATACAGCAGTGATGTAAGGATAAGAGCTTAGGTTCCGAAATGAGGCGAGGCTGGCTTTTCCCTTTCTACTTGGGTGACCTGGGCGGGTTACGTAACCTCTCTGAGCCTGTTCTGTCTGCAGAGAGAATAACGTGATCACACAGGCCTGGATGGTAATGTATGCACGCTGCTTACCACAGGGTTACATTATGTTTTTTAGTATCCCTGCCAATGTATTTACCAGTCACTGTTTTTTGAGGTTGTATATTACTTTCATTTAGGTCTATGAAGGTAAACTAGCTGACCAGTACTTCCAGAGAACTTTACTGAAGAAGGTCTGGAAAGGCTGGCGGTCCGTAGCACAGAAGCAGTGGAAAGAGGTAGTAGAACGAGCTTGTCAAGCAAGAGCGGAAGAAGTTTGTGTCCAGATTTCCAATGATTATGAAACCAGAGTTGCTGTGGTAAACTTCTTTTCATACTTTGACTTCCTTTTAATAAAAATTAAAAAGATAAAAAACTGTTTATAGTTAGGCAGAGTAACCCATTTCCAGTTCCATTTAGTGCCATGTAGGTTCAAATTAGACATCCTGGCAGAGGACACTAGCAAGTCAGACCTACAGACTAACTTAACTCTGACCTCCAAATTTGTGTTGGCTCTCCTGCATGTACGTTGCCCTTGGAAATGTAAATCACCTATAGACCCTTATATTTCTAAGAAAGCATGCTTTCTTAAGATTCTTCATTTGGCCTTTATTGAGCCAAAAGTAAAGACCCAAAACAAAAATGTTTATCCTTATGTTAATTTAAGTGAATTATGTTCTGATAAGGTTGATATAAAGCAGTTGCATATAAACTGAAGTTATTTTCCCATTGACATAAACATTGTTTCCGAAGGAAAATATTTGAGACCCAAAATGAAATAAAAATGCAGTAGGCCTCTTGAAATCAAATAGTAAAAGAAAACCCTTTTTCATCATTATAGCACTAAGTTCTTAATGTTAAAAATAAGATTCCTTGTACAAATAATTTTCTGCAATTCAAAATGACATGCGAAAAAAAAACAAAAAATGCAGTCCCTTCAGATTTGGTCTATGGGATAGAGTGTTGTACTTAATGTCACTTTGCACTTTAAATTCTATAGATAACGTTTAAAAGGAAGGAAGGAAGGAAGGAAGGAAGGAAGGAAGGAAGGAAGGAAAGGAAGGAAGGGGAGGGAAGGAAGGAGGAAAGGAGGAAAGAAAGATTCTGTTAATAGTGCATTTAGGTATTTTTTTCTGAAGAGATGAGAGTCTGTGGCTCTTAATGTATTTTGTTTAATAAGTTTTATGATAAGAAATTACATATCTGTTTGGTATAATTAAAACACATCAGCAAGATTTGGTGGGACCGGCATGAAATTCCCCTTGTTTGAAACTTGATTTTATGGTTAGAAAAGAAAATGGTTTTTTGATAGAAACAGTAGAGGTAAAATGCACTTTTTAAAATAAATTGAGATACATAGCAGAAGAGGTATGTGGTAAAGTCTTTTTAGTATTTCACATAAAAATAACTTCAGAGCTTGACAAGATGGCCACACCGCCAATACCAGCAAGTACTCCTGCCACTACTCCAGCCCTGGCCCCGCCCCCAGCCCCGGCCCCAACCCTGGCCTCAGCACCAGCCCCAGCTCCGGCCCCGGCCGGGCCCCAGCCTGGCCCCGGCCCCAGCCCCGATCCCGGCCCCGGCCCCAATCCTGGCCTCCGCACCAGCCCCGGCCCCGGCCCCGGCCCCAACCCTGGCCTCCGCACCAGCCCCGGCCCCGGCCCCGGCCCCGGCCCCAGCCCTGGCCTCCGCACCAGCCCCGGCTCCGGCCCCGGCCCCGGCCCCAGCCCTGGCCTCCGCACCAGCACTGGCTCAGCTCCAGCCCTGGCACCGGTTCCAGCTCCAACACCGGCTCCAGCCTCATCCCCAGACCCAGGGGCTAAAGCAGCTAGGACCGTGGCTCGGATCCAGACCCCCAGCCCTCTTCCCTTACCCCCGCAGCCATGTGGTCCAGCCACACCAGGTCATTTGGCATCCATTGTGGAGAGCCATGATGCAATGGGGGCACTGCCCCAGTTATCAGGACCCTGCTGAGAACTGTTGCCAAGCATTCAACGGAAGTCACTAACAGCTTCTTTTCAGTACCTCCCAATGAGTCAGAAGATGAGGTAGCTGTTGACGTGAAATTCGCTAAGAACGTGTATGAATTACACAAGAAAGTCTCTCCAAATGAGCTCATCCTGGGCCGGTGCCGCGACAGGCCATGATGTTAGAGAGCACCCTGTGCTGATACATGAGTACTACGGCAGGGTAGTCTCCATCCCCATTCACCTCATTGTGGACACGAGCCTCCATGAGCATCAAGGCCTAGGTCAGCACTTTAATGGGTATCCCTGGGAGTACCCTGGGGGTGATGTTCACACCTCTGACAATGAAATATTCGTATTAGGACACTGAACACATTGGAGTCAACCTGATCTTGACGACCTCTTTGAGCCCCAACCAGGTGTTCACACTCTCAAGCAATCTGCAGCCAGTAGGAGGGGCATCGGTTCACATCCAGGATGCCCTAAGCACAGGGTTGCAGTATACAGAGGATGTGCTGTCTCAAAAGGTGTCATCTGACAGTACTGTGGGCCGTTCCTTGAGGAGCCTGGTTAACCAAGTACCCAAGATAATTCCCAGTGACTTTGACACCATGCTCAACAGCTACTTGGCCAATCTCACAGAGTCACAGATTGCTGTCACTGAGAAACTTATAAACCTGTGAATGGGCCCCAAGCAGCACTCCGGCCAGTCTGGGCCACCCTAGGACTCAGAATGGAGTGAAGTAGAATGGTTTCCTTGTGGTTTGGGCCACACTGAGTCAGTCAACTCCTTGTGACTCTAAATAAACATAGCCTGCCTTTTGTAAAAAAATAAATAACTTCACAATGTAAGTCTATTTTTTGAATTATTAATATCCTTCCTTGTATCTCAAATTTTTTTCTTCTTTTTAAAAATTCCCCTTATTTAGTTATCTGGAGCTTTGGAAAATGCAAAAGCTGAGATTCAAAGAATGCAGCATGAAAAAGAACACTTTGAAGATTCCATGAAGAAAGCTTTCATGAGGGGGGTGTGTGCATTAAATCTCGAAGCCATGACTATATTTCAAAACAGAGGTGATACAGGTTAGTATTTTGTATAAGGTTCTCTGCCTACTTTCAAAAAGGATTTGAGGAGATTTCAGTGATTGGTGTGGTCTATAGTACTGATTTTCTGCAATGACTATGTCTTGTCCCGGTACTGGTATTTTTAACTTGATGGTGTCATATCTTTTTAAATCTGCCATGAAAATTCACCCAGTTTTGGTTACTTACGGTATCTTAGATCTGATCAAGTAAACTGTCAAATCTTAAGTGTTTAGGCTCAATGTTAAAATGATGTTTTGAATACAAAACATTATTTTAAGGCTCTTTTAACTAATAATTACAATGCTTTCAAGTACAAAATTTTTATTTTTTTATTTTTTTAAGTAGCCAAATTCCTTGGACCATTTTGTTGATTAAATATTTATCTAGTCACCATTTCCCATTTTAAAAATTGCTTGTTTTCGATTTAAGAGAGACCTCAGCTAAAACTGATTTTCAGCAAATACAAATATAGGCCTATGTACAGAAGTCAAGTAAAATAATTTCATTTCAAGAAAAGAAAAGTCCACGTTTTAGCTGAAATCTGTGTGGTTTATGTGGGTGTTTCTTCAGCAGGGCTTAGAATAGCACATGACTAGAGTCTTTGCCACTAATTTGGACGGAGGCCTATTTTCCTTAGTGGGTTTTAGTTTTCTTCTCTGAACAAAGAAAATAATATAAATCTTCCCTACCTGCTTCACAGAGGGTTCTTTTGGAAATGCAATGAAATATAATTGGAAGCTCTTTAAAAGACAAAACATACTTTGACATGTAAGATGATAACAATGATATAATTATTGCTGTCTTGATTCAAGTCAGCCTGTTTTATGTAAATACATGAACATTTTTTGCAGTATATCCTCATATTAAATCATATTTGAGATTCGCAGTTTATTTATCAATGAGACAATTTCATTTTGTAACATCAACATTCCAGTACAGTGTGAATAACTTTTCTGTGGTTGTCGTACCTTCATTTTAAAGCATCTTCAAACATTTATTATTTAAATTGTGTGTGTTGTTGATACTAGCAAGTTAAGGCAAATAACTTTTTTCTGAAGCAGTCATGGTGTATGGTCCCCATGTAGATTAGAAATTTAGAATCCTAGAATCTCAGGCCAGAATAGTTTATCTTGCTTAATACCCAAAGGAGTACTTGATTTCTCCAATAAATGGTCTTTTGATTGAGTATCAACACTGAAAACAAACTCACCACCACCAGTTGTAATTATTAGCAAGTTGTATGTATTAAATTGAAGAACTTAAGTATCTACTTATAACAGACCTGGATTTCACAAGTTAAGTGACAAATTATACTTCCTACATTCAATTGTAAGAGACTTGTTTCTCATAACCTACAGAAGAAAGTTATGAATTGACTAGGACAGAGTGTTTTACCACCTTAATAACTTTACTGCTTAAATTTTAAATTCAAATACAGCTTTCTCTCCTACAGGCAAATATCCAGAACAGGATTTGGAGAAAATGTATTCTGATAATTACACAACATGATTTGTTTTGCCCCTGTTGCTTTTAAATCTCCTTTTATCTGCAGCTAATGCCAAGTTCTGGGATCTTAACTGTGTGAGTGGCCTGGTGGTTTGTTTACCATCACAATGGGGGGTACAAATGACAGGAATAGTAAGACACACAATAGCAGTAGGTCGCTAGAGCTACCAAAAGCAATAGTTCAATGTTAACTAATGCTGGGTTTGCTCTGTGATGTGTAACTTTGTGGCATTTCATTAACAGCTTTAAAAAAAATTTAATTCTCACAAGAAAAAAAATTACTTCTGGCCCTTCTTCCCCTAAAACAACTGTTTTTTATAACGCAGTTTTTAATAATGTTGTATCTATCTTGTCATAACAGAACAAATACTTGGTTTTTTGTGTGTCCTCTCTGCTGTCCATGATCTGCAGTGCATCTCATGCTGTGTAGTATCCTAAATCTTTAAAGATTAGAAATTAGAAGTTTTATGTAGAAGGCAAAATGTGACAATAAAAATGGCCTTTAAAATGGTACCTGCCAAATATTAAAGCAATTTTAGGAACAGTAGAAAAATGCTTTACAGATGAAAAAACTTATCCCAGTTAAAACGAGAATAATTATTAACCTTACGGTGATTGGCCAAAAAGGAACTGCATAAATCAGCCCACATTAGCAAGAGTTAGTCAGCTACCTCTATTCCAGGGAATCCCAACGTGAGAACTCACCTTTGTACTGGCTCCACATCTAAGAAGTCTGCCACCCACCTAAGAAGACACAATCAGAATCACTTGCTATCAAAAACATGTTAAAATTCTGTATGTGTGTTTTGTTTTTACAGTAAAAGCCGTACTTTATACTGAATTAGTCCCTCATCAAAGGATTTCAAAGGATCTATGCATTATAATCCTCATTAAACATTGTTAATGAGGTACTATTACTCTGTTTTATATAAAGATAGCTGAAGAGAAGGACTTACACAGAAGCCCAAATTTCCAGTACAAAGAGGACAACATCAAAAACCATTTAAACATAGGGCTATTTAACACCCTCTCTTCAGACATTCTGAAACATCTCCGTGACTGAATTTCCAAACCCTCACCCTGGTGTTAGGTGCCACATAGATACAGACTTAAGTGGAAATTTTAACCAAATTCTAATACTGGAGGGGCGGGGGGGGGGGGGCGGAATCTAAATTTTGAAGAAACGCTTTGCTCTAGCTTCTGGATGTTACTCCTTTGATCTAAGGGTAAGGTTCATTTTTGAGAGAAGGTTACTACATAGCGTGTCACTAAAATCAGTTAAGTGTGCAAATATACCTTAATTCATGAGTTATATAATCTACTTGCAAGAACTGATTTCTTTTACAATGTTAAAAGTAAAAATTTTAGTGTTACTTATTGATTTATTATTGTGTGCTGAAAAATCAAGTTTAAAATATGTTGAGTTTGTTTGGATAGAAACAATAGATGGAAATGAGAGGGTATAGTGATATCAGAAAAAAAAATTCAACAGCTCTAAATACCAGGCCATCAATCAGGACAGTTGTATGAAACGATGCAAAAGGACATAAATCCTTAGATTCATTGTGACCATATTATTATAATGGCTGTTTTGGCAATATATTTTACTCAGCTGATAGCCTAGCTGAGTACACACTTATTTTTATCTTTTACATAAGAGCAAATCTTCATTAGCTTTCACATATGGAAGGAAATGGTCTGAAGCCTTTAGTGGTTAGTGCTAACATTACCCAGTTAATAATGCTAAACATTGTATGCAATACATGACAAATTTCTACATTTTCTTTAGAACCAAATGTTAGCTATTATGTACTCTCATTGTTGGGGGCATAAAACGAATCTTAACCTGGAAGAATTTTAATGGAATTAATTTGTAATTTATAGGGATAGACTTCACAAATAGAAAAGAAGAGTATGGCCCTGGCGTTCAAGGCAAAGAACGTTCTGCTCATTCGGATCCTCTGGCCCCTCCAGTGCCCCCAGTGGTTGCACCGCCCCAGTCCCCGCCCCCAGCTGCCATGGGAGCGGCCAGCGCCGCTGCTTTTCCCTCCGCGGCTTCCATCCCGTCGGCTGGGGCTCCTTCCGCTTCCTCTGCTCACCTTCCCGTTTCTGCAACTCTCGGCACTGCTGCCCCAGAAGAAATGGTTAGTACAGGGGCTACAGGTGCCCGCGGGGGGAAGGGGGCTCAGAACTTGCTCGTATATTGGAGAATTGGAACGTAGAACCTGTTTTCCCATGGAGGAAAAGTCTGTATGGTGTTTAGGCCCAGCCACAGAAAATATTTAATACACGAAGTAGTTAAAACAATTTTTTTTTGAAGATTTTATTTATTTAGAGAGAGAGACTGAGAGAGCACGAGAGGGGGGAGGGTCAGAGGGAGAAGCAGAAGTCCCGCCGAGCGGGGAGCCCGATGCGGGACTCGATCCGGGTTCCCCGGAATCATGACCTGAGCCGAAGGCAGTCGCCCAACCAGCTGAGCCACCCAGGCGCCCATAGCTAGCTGAAAGTTCTATTATAGTAGTGATAATTAAAACAAAAATAACTTTTTATATCACATTTTTCAAGAACTATTCAGGAAAATAGATTTGAGAAAGAGTTGACGACAGACTTTATTTTGAAGGGAACTCTAGTGCGTATTTTGAAGGGCTTAGGAGATTAAGGGCTCTTTTGTATATTTTGTATTCAACTACAGCTTTTTCTTTTCCTGGATGTAGATATATCGTTAACACTACTCTGTAGTTACTACATCTTGATTTGATTAGGTTTTCGTTTGTAATTCACGATTGGAATAAAGATGGAAGTAGATTTTCCTAGTCACTGAGCTACTTGCAAGAGAAGTACATAGAGCATGGAACTATTGAATGGGGATGGGGTATTTGTGTGAGAACTTGCCTGAAGGGAAATTAATCAAGCTAATTAATATGGAAGAGTTACAAAGCATGTCAGGGTTCTGGCTCCTGAGGCTCCTCTTGTTAAACCTGTATTCTTCAAACAGCGATTCTCAAAAGTGAAGGGAGTGGAGATACAGTCCAAACTTACCAGACTCACTTCCGCAGGGCTTTTTTAAAAACAATGTATCCCCTTCCCTACTCGGGCTTGGCTTAGGCACAAAGGCATGTCTAGTTTTATAAAGCTCCTGAGGTGATTCTGATTTGCTTGTGTCCCTCTCCTCCGGGACCCTAACCACTTACCTGAGAGGACAGAAGATGGCAGAATAGGTTTTATGTCTTACGGCCTCCCTGGCGGACCCTCAGAAGCTGCCATTGCCCTGGACAGCTCTCTGGAGCTAAGGAAGGCATTGAGTCAGCCAACTGGTCATCTGGAGTATTCCAGCCGACATCAATTTCTGCCTTTTGGAAGCTATTAACTTCGGGGAAAAATATGTTGAGATCTGATGTTTATCACGTTTGCTCTTGATTCAAAGAGGTTAAAAAATATAGCTGTTAAGAGAAATTTGAATGTGTGAGGGAGTTTTGACTTAGAAATAAGACACTAAAATTCAACTCTGACATGTGTTCAGCTGTGTTTATTTTTCATGATTACACATTTTCAAGTGTGATCCTATACAGATGATCTCATTTAAGTAAACACAGTGAGTGTTTATTTAAATTTCTGGTTTGTCATTCATGTTGCATATTCAGATAATACACAGACCTAGATTTTTCAAAATTCCCTTCAAATATGACCACCATTTGTATATCTGCATTTATATATAAACCTGAACATGCACAGGAAGAACTGAATGAATGAGTATGCTTACTACCCTATTTGTTACTTTTTGAAACCATTTGAGATAATTTTGAAGTCTTTGAAACCTGAATAACACAATATTGTGTAGACAGCCCTTCCAGCTACATCCTCCTTCATTAATAGATACACATTCAGTTTTGTTCACATAAATACAGCCTTTAGGCTTAGGAGGGAGAGGAAAATCAGAAGTAAATCACTCTAAATATAATGCTAGTTTTCTTCCTTCCTTATATAATTATAGTCATCAGATTGAGATTCACCTCAAATGTGTCTTCTTGTTTTTAAAAAGAACCATAATAACAAAAGGAGGAACAAGAATATTAGTTGGCTAACTTACCTAATGTGAAACCATTATTGTTAGGACTAGGAAAGGAGAGATTTGTGAGCTAGGCCTGGTTACCTTTCTTTTCATTTTAATCACAGAGGCTTCCTAGGAACTATTCAAAACTTCTTCCAGTCTTAGTATTTTCAGTTGCTAAAAGGAGGTGTTTACAGAGAATAAACTGCAGAGCCTGGGAAACAAATAACTGGAGAAAGGAGGATTACCATCCTAGTAAAATAACACCTTCATCTGTAAAATTTTTAATTTCTGCAGACGTCCTCAATATGTTAAATAACATACCAGAATTTCATGGTGGAAAGCACTTTTCAAGAAATACATTAGGCATTTATACAAGCAAATATGTTGCAGTTCACAAGGCTGGACAATAGGTGACACTTTATTCTTTTTTCTAACTCCCAGTTGGAATAATTGAGGGGTTCCAGTTGGATTTTTAAACTCTTTAGTAAAGGTGCCCGCTTAACTTTCCTCTTCATCTGAATGGAAAGTGAGAGGGTGTCTTAGGCACCCAGCACTGCTTTCCTCATTTTACAAATGGAAACTGAGGTTTAGGGAGAGGGAGGGAGTAACTTGCCTATGGACACAAGCAGTAACAGAACTGGAATTCAGACTTTGACAGTTTGGCCACAGAGCCCTGTTTCTTAACCGATAATCGGGTTTGTCTCCATGTCAAATATTAAGAAAAATACTGAGGGGCGCCTGGGTGGCTCAGTCGTTAAGTGTCTGCTTTCGGCTCGGGTCATGGTCCCAGGGTCCTGGGATCGAGCCCCACATCGGGCTCCTTGCTCAGCGGGGAGACTGCTTCTCCCTCTCCCCTCCCCCTGCTTGTGTTCCCTCTCTCGCTGTGTCTCTGTCAAAATAAATATATAAAAATCTTTAAAAAAAAAACACAAATACTGAGTTTTAGAAAATATGTCATTTCCCTTTTCTTTCTTAATCCTTTTGATTTTGTTGCATTTGTTGATATGGCATAAAATGCTAGAATTTCCATTTTTATGGCATTTTTTAAGTCAATTAAGCTGATAAATTTAATGAGATCCAACATGACTGGGACGAGTAAGTGGTCATTTAGTCAAAAAGTCAATTAAAAAAAAAAGTTAAAGCAGGAAATTTTTAAAAATTATATATACATATATTACACACCATTTTATGTTCAAACATAAGTGCATATTAATTTGCTAGTGTAGCTGAACTGAGTATGGGTTCACAGACTGTAATTAAGCCATCTTTTTTATATAAGCTACACTCAGTGGACTATTTTTTCTGTAATTTCCAGTTTCACTTTTTGTAAAGTAAAGCAAGAGCCTAACAAAACTTGCAACGCAATCTGATTATAGAACAAACCATTTGAAAACAAAAAGCAGACCTGGTAAACATGCAAGTCAATTAAGACAACTATTTATTTCAAAGAAGTGTATAGAGGTTCCTTTTTAGTCCTTATTTCTTTACTGGAGTATGTATTTTCATCTTACTGAAGGCATTTTATTTTATTTTTTTATTTTTTTTTATTTTTTTTTTAAGATTTTATTTATTTATTTGAGAGAGAGAGAATGAGAGACAGAGAGCATGAGAGGGAGGAGGGTCAGAGAGAGAAGCAGACTCCCTGCCGAGCAGGGAGCCCGATGCGGGACTCGATCCAGGGACTCCAGGATCATGACCCGAGCCGAAGGCAGTTGCTTAACCAACTGAGCCACCCAGGCGCCCTTATTTTATTTTTTTAAAGATTTTGTTTGTTTCAGAGAGCGAGAGCACGAACCAGGGGGAGGGGCAAAGAGAGAGGGAGAAGCAGACTCTCTGCTGAGCAGGGAGCCCCACTATGCTTAACCCACTGAGGCATGCAGGCGCCCCCTATTGAAGACATTTTAAAGCAATTCTCAACTGGTTGGGTGAAGGTTATCAGCCATGGGCATTTTCCAATGTTTTGGGCCCATAGTTTTTCTCATTCCACATGTCTCCCTGTCAAAACTTACATAGTTTTTCGTTCATTCCTTCATCCTCCAAGTAAGAACAACTGTTACAGTTGGGAGTGTTTATACCCCTCAAATGTGACTGGGCAGGAATAAGGTTACCAGCTTAATTGTACTTCAGTTTTCAATTTTTCATAAAAATATTCTTACCGGCAATTTTATATTTTACATTTTAAAATGGTTTTTAAAACTCTTCAGCAGTTTATAAAGTCTTTTTTATACCTTATTTTAATAAGAAATAGGATAAAGTTTCCCTAAGGTCAAAAGCATGAATTTAGTCCACAAAAACATATTTGTAAATATTTTAGGATCAGAGTTTTGGTTTCTTAAATTCATAAGACCCATAAAAACTTAGTTTAAATAGCCAAATAGTTTCTACAGTATTATAGTGAGAAACAGTTGTCTAAACATCTCTCCCTAAATTCTATTAGCTGTTTCTCCTATTTACCTTTTTTTCCCTAAATAATATGCTCATATCATCATTTCCACATGCATCAGTTTCAGACATTATCTGTTGACTTTTTATTATGGATGAAAGAATTTGGCCTTTTTATACCACCTTATTTCTTCCCTTCCCCTCCCTCATCCACTGTATGTATGTATGTATGTATGTATGTATGTATGTATTTGAGAGAGAGAAAGAGAGCATGTGAGCAGGGGGAGGGGCAGAGGGAGATAGAGAATCTTCAGCAGGCTCCACGCTCAGCACAAAGCCGGACATGGGGCTCGATCTCACAACCCTGAGATCATAACCTGAGCCAAAATCAAAAGTCGGATGCTGAACCGACTGAGTCACCCAGGTGCTCCTCCACTTTATATATTTAGATACAGATATTCCAGCTTTGCATTAAGTTAAAATTTATGATGACTATGTAAATATGGCTAAGCTACAAATGTATACTATGCCTCCATTTCCTTTCTAGTACAATTTTTTGTTCCTGGAATTGATTCCTTCATTTTTGTCTTTGCTTGGTTTTCTGTGCAACTGTAATTAAGTCTCAAATCCAAACTCTCCAAGGATTTACAAAACTTCACTGAGTGCTGTTTTCCTAGAGTCCTCCCGACACATCA
The DNA here is from genome assembly GCF_004348235.1 of Phoca vitulina. Lineage (NCBI taxonomy): Eukaryota > Metazoa > Chordata > Mammalia > Carnivora > Phocidae > Phoca > Phoca vitulina. Next base: position 51,880,898 of record NW_022589709.1, read on the forward strand.
ATATTCTATCATTTTAATTTTCCCAGAGACATTTCTCATGGAATCCACTATCCTCTTTCAATATACAGCTGTGACCATCTGTAGCTAGATGCAGATATGTAAAGAACTTCAGTGAATGAAACCTCAGATGGACTAGAACAATGAGGAAAGATCACTATTTAATAATGCTTTTGGAAAAACTATTGTTAGAGGGAAAATTAATTTAGATTCATAATTCACACTGAAATTTCAAATGTTTTAGTAAGTTAAGCCCAAATAAGTAAATGTTAGAAGAGTATAATTACCACAGCTGTCCAAAGCAGGCTGCTTGATTCAATTATGGAAAAAATTAATGATAAAATAAGCTATAATTTTTTAAATTTATGTGCATTGAAAAATAAAACTGAGATAAAATGAAATAGGGAAAATACTATTAGATAAGTATCTGTATCAGGAGCAATTAAACATTCATCAGGAGCAATTAAACATTTTTGAGAGCAATACCCATTCCTGGCAAGTAATTAAAGAACATGGATAGTTGACAAAATGAACTGCAAATATGAAAAATTAATAAGGGGGCTCCTGGGTGGCTCAGTCGTTAAGCGTCTGCCTTTGGCTCAGGTCATGATCCCAGGGTCCTGGGATCAAGCCTCGCATCAGGCTCTCTGCTCGGCAGGGAGCCTGCTTCTCCTGCTCCCACTCCTGCTGCTTGTGTTCCCTCTCTCGCTGTCTCTCTCTGTCAAATAAATAAATAAAACCTTAAAAAAAAAAAAAGAAAAATTAATAAGGAACCACAAATTAAATCAAATATATATGTTATTCCTGATAGAAATATAATCTTTCTGGAGTATCATCCAGCAGTAAGTAACAAAAGCTGTAAAAGCTGGTATTACCTTTTGATATGATCATCTCATTTTTGCAAAATATTCTATAGAAATAACTCAAAAGAAAAGGGGAATCCTCATTTACAAAAATTTGTTTCCTATTAAAGTAGGAAAAGAACTGAGTTAGATAAACTTTAGTTTGTTGGTTATTAAAACCTCTCATTAAAAATTATAGCAGGTCTCTGTATTCATGAGAAAAAGTATATTAACAAAGCAATAAAAAAGAACACAAAAGCATATGTCTAATGAGAAGCATATGTGTAAAATTAATTATACATAAGGATCAAAGCGTTCATAAAACAGAATAACGGTTGCCAAGGGTGGCTGAGGAAGGGAAACAGATATGATTCTAAAGGGTCACAAGAGGGAGACTGTGGTGCTAGAATAGTTCTGTGTCTTGATTACAGTAATAGTTACAGGAATCTAGACATGTGATAAAAATGACAGGGGTCAAGACTGATGAATCACAGACCTGTACCTCTTAAACAAATAATACATTATATGTTAAAAAAAAAAAAAAAGAAAGATAGTAGGAAGGGAAAAATGAAGGGGGGGATTCGGAGGGGGAGACAAACCATGAAAGAGTATGGACTCTGAGAAACAAACTGAGGATTTTAGAGGAGAGAGGGGTGGGGGGATGGGTTAACCCGGTGATGGGTATTAAGGAGGGCACGTATTGAATGGAGCACTGGGTGTTATACGCAAACAATGAATCATGGAACACTACATCAAAAACTAATGATGTAATGTATGGTGACTAACATAACATAATAAAGTTAAAAAAATAAACTGCTAATCAGCACCAAAAAAAGAATGACATGGATCTATAATACCAAGGCATTATACCCATGGCAGCTTCTTGGCTTTGACATCATAATTATACTATACTTATATAAAGATGTAATCATAGCAGGAAACCAGGTGAGGAATACACAGGACCTCTCTATACTTACTATCTTTGCAACTTCCTATGAATCTGTATTTATTTCAGAATAAAGAGCTTTTTTAAAAGTTTACAAAATCCTATAAAATGGTTGGTACACCCAAGGTTAAAGGGATGTTTTGGGGTGCTTGGTTCTATGTTCTGCTTTTTGTGTCATTATTTTATTTTTTCCATCTTAAAGTTGGTTAATATACAATTATTTTTTAAGTGCCTATGTATTTCCCTCATAAGTTACAGAAGCAAAAGTACTATATATTTTGCCATGGAATTTCTACCAGTTGGATATTTGGTTTTTTTTTTTAGTATGTGCCCAGAGTTGTGACATCTGCACAACAGAAAGCTGGAAGAACAATTACAGCCCGGATCACAGGGAGATGTGATTTTGCCTCAAAAAACAGAATTAGTAGCAGCTTAGCTATAATGGGAGTTTCTCCTCCCATGAGCTCAGTTGTTGTAGAAAAACATCATCCAGTCACAGTGGTGAGTACATATTTGATGACCTTTGTCAAAAAATTTTTTTCCTGAGAGTTTATAGACTAATAAACACTTAAGCTACATGTTGAGGAGAAGATGAAAATTCATGATGACTCTTAAACTTGTTCTACCTTTTATTATGATACTTTGTATACTTGTAATTATCAAACCTGTTCTAAATCTACCTTTCCTCTTTTAGGAAATTAATTTCAGAAACATTGTTTCTTCTCAACAGTGTAAAAATTATCAACACAAAAAGTAATCCACTATGTTGGTGACCAAAAGAATTATATAAATGGATTTCTCATTAATTTAAAAAGAAGAGACAAAAGCTGTTTACTCATTACCTGCTGTTCATGTAGCAGGTATTTGATTATAAGAAGCACCTCCCTATTTTTATAGTCTTTAATTTTTGCCTTTTTTTTTTTAAGTCTTCTTCCCCTTTTTTCAATACAACTGTCAGCATATTTGTAGTTTGGAAGAAAATTCAGGTTGCAGTAAATTCACATGATATAAAAGAAAATGCCTGGAATTTAAGCAAAAATAAACAAAAAAGCCTGAGTTAGTGCCTCAGTTTTGCTACTTACTTAAGCCTTTGTGATCATACACAAATCAAGTAAAATATTTGAGCTTCCGTTTCCTCTTGTGTAAAATGGGAGTGTAAAGAGTACTTAGCTCCTAGAGTTATTTTCTGGATTCAGGATTAAATGAGAATGTGAAAATTGTATGAGATATACTAAAAAAAAAAAAAAAAGCACTTTATAAACTGTAAAACCACAAGCAGATTTAACTTAATAAAAATTACTAGAGAAAGGTACATGGGATACCTCAATAATTTCTTAACATTGCATATGAATCAACAATTGTCTCAAAAAGTTTTAACTTTTCAAAGTCACAAGATCACATCCTTAAAGAGAAACAAGAATTGACTTTAAAAGAGAATGCCCCCTATATAAATTTTCAGTGTTAGACAACACTCCTGTCTACTTAATATGTCAAAATATTAGCAAAAATATATGTGAAATGATTTTACATCCTTTTCTTTCTGGCACTAGATGATTGCTAGATGATTAAGAGGAGCTGGAGTGTTTAAATTTAGCCTCAGGTCAAGAATGACCACAGTGAAGTGGAGACTGACACAGAGGCACCAAGTCCAGATGGAGGGTATGGAGGGTGGAGGAGTATCTGCCTTCAGAGGTTGCAAAGACTCTGAAAGGCCTTAAGTGACTTCTCAATATGTTTGAATATGCAAGATTAGTTATCAGAAATAAGAAATGAACTCATTTCTATTTTTATCAGCACATATGTGTATAGAGAGGGAGAGGGACTGTCCATTCGTAAGATAAAGAAGGCATAAAGAGATCACATATATGCTTAATTTTAATTTAGGCCGCCTTTTGTTTTTGTATTAATGATAGGAATTCATATTCCAAAGGAAAAAAAACAACAACACAAGGAAATAAAGACTACAACCCCTGTTTCTGAGATTTACCTCCCCAGCTGCCCTTTGCTAATTCAGTATGTATAGTACTCCTTGTACTTCTCTAGTAATTGGTTGTGAACGAGACAGCCAGAAACTGCTTCATGATTACCTAACTGGGATTATATAACAGACGCTGTGGCAGTCCTCTGTACTACTTTTCATTTTATCCCCAAAATTAAGACCTGTAACTACCAGAAACGGTTACTACTAATAAACCAGTAGTCAGATTTCTGACACTTTAGCCCCATCTGCTGGATAATTTCTTGTTCCTAGTGCTACTTCATTTTCTGCCATATTTCTGTAGATCATGAAACCAGTGGTAAGGTGAATCTGTTTCTGCATTTCCTCTTGCCCATCCTCCCCAAGGAGAAATAGCTCTTTTAACAGGGTCAGATTAGGTGGTTAGCAACTAAATTTTCATACTAGTTGGAAGAATCTCCCCCATCTGTAATGGTTATCCAATTATCTATGTACAATGAAACATTTATGTAAAATAGTTTTAAGACAGGAAATTATTTTTCCATTTCTTTAAAGAGGAACTCTTAAAGCAGTATCTGTCATGAAGACCTTTGTTGTAAGAGTTTTCATTCATTTTTTTAAGTAAAGGGTTTTTAAAATATACAGTGAATGTTTTGATCAAATATATAATTTTACTTCAAGTATTTTAAAGATGACTTTTCTAAGTGGACGACCCTACTAGGAATGTACATGTACTACTCAGTGACGTGGACTGAGATCTGGATAACAAGTCCCACTGCTGCCTACAGAGAAGCTGTATCCAGTATAATATAGGAAATCCTTGTACATTTTACACATACGAATGCATGCAGTATCTACTTGTATAGATGAAGTGAAGTCGGTTGCGCACTGACTGTCATGCTTTGGTGCTTGGGTCCAAGATGTTCCCCTGAGCTCTGAGATGGTATGGGTATCCTCTCGAGATTTGTCCTCAGCGTCTATTTGTATAGAAAGTTGTAGTCCACAATAAGGAGCACCAGGCTTCTGGAAATATCTCCTCTTGTATAATCATAAAAGGTTTAGTCAGCTCCCAGGTGAACCAGGTTGAAATACGAGAGATGTGCTTTACTCGGTTTGAAGCAAGGACCAGGCAGGATTCCTCAGAGCTTTCCCCATGTTCCCTGAGACTGAACTCCATATGTTAACAGATACAGGGAGGAGAAAATTGATTGGAGTGAAGGGAGGGAGGGCTTGAGGCTGACCCTTCTCCCAAACACCATAAAGTCCCTTTCTGTAGTTGGCCTCTGTAAACATTACAAGATTCCACTGGAGTCCTCTTTGAGGAATGACTTCCATGGCTTTTTTTGTGATCCTCTGGAATATAGCTCTGATACTGAATTGTGGGTATTGAGCACATCAGTCTAACTTACGGATTAAGGACCACATCTTATTTGTTTTAATGGCTGCTTCACCAGCTTACTGCATGTATCTACTGGATGCTTAACAGATATTTGTTTGGTTAAATTATATATAATGAAATGGTATTTAATAGGTGTAATTTTATGGGATTGTTAAAGCATATTTTTACCTTTTCAGCAAACCATTCCTCAAGCTGCTGCAGCAAAATATCCCCGGACAATTCATCCTGAAAGTACCTCAGCTTCTAGATCCCTTGGAACCAGGTCAACTCACACCCAGTCTCTCACAAGCATTCATTCCATAAAAGTGGTTGACTAAAATGAATATGCACATATTGAGATCTTTTAATTCTTCTGATTTTACCAAGAATTAGAAGTCTCTAGTTGTTAAAATTTCATATTCTCGGAACATCATAGATATATCATGTTCATCTTTTCAAAATTACAAGAGACTTTTTCAAGCCATACCATCCTTTGTAACTATATGTAGGATTATTTTAATTTTAATGTTATTTTTTTAATTTAAGCAATTAAGTAAAACTTTTTTAAATTAAAAAATGACTTAATTTTTTAATAGGTTCAGCCTGTCACTGATTACACCATAAGAGTATATAAATCCTGTTTTCTCAACGTTATTTCCAAAAGGCTAAATCATTTCCAATGTTACCAAGTAAACTTTGAGAACTTTACTAAAAATATTAAAACTAATAGAAAAATTAAGGTATTTTTATTTTAAAATTAAAAAAAAGTAATGATACTTTAAAGTTTTTGTGATGGTAGTGTATTAGTCTTCATTTTCCTCAGGCTATTACAATTAAAAATGGGAATTGGTGAGACCTGTGAATAATTTTAATGTTAAAAAGAGAAAGATTTTTTTTTACTAGCACAAAAAGACACAAACATCAAAAAAAATTTCCTCTTGGAATGATCCTATTTTTTTTTAATGTAGTTTGTTTGTTTATTTATTTATTTTTTTTTTTTTAAGATTTTATTTATTTATTTGAGAGAGAGAATGAGAGACAGCACAAGAGGGAAGAGGGTCAGAGGGAGAAGCAGACTCCCTGCTGAGCAGGGAGCCCGATGTGGGACTCGATCCCGGGACTCCAGGATCATGACCCGAGCCGAAGGCAGTCGCTTAACCAACTGAGCCACCCAGGCGCCCTATTTATTTATTTATTTTATGTTCAGTTAGCCAACATATAGATCCTATTTCTGATGTTCTTTTTTGCCCTTCTGAAACTGTATGGCATTGAACCCTTTTTCTCTCTGAACATCTAAACATCGCCCTGTGGGGGTAGGTATGGCACTGGGCAACTCAGCAAACCTTCTAGACCTGGGCAGAGACTTTTCAGTGGAGGAAACCATCTGGGTAAAAGTGGTTGAGGAAATCAAGACCAGGCTTCTAATGGTTTTATTGCTGGCTCACTGGGTTATCTTGGGCCAGACATTTAATTTCATGAATCTTAGGATCACATCTGTGAAACAGTGAGCTGGACCTACCCCTCCTATTTCACGAAGTACTTTGGGTTACATAAAAACAAGTCCATTCTAAAGAATCTGTCCAGAGCCTCAATTTTCGTATCTTTGACAGAATTGGATGGACTTACTTAGAAGCCTCTTTCACTTTGAACATGATCTAGTTCTATGCTCTAACTTTATTATAGGAAATAGTTTTTCTTACTGCTTCACGTTGTAATAGAACATGAGAATAAATGGGAGATAGGCAAATATCCTGTTTTCTAAAGGGCACACCAAGGCTAATCTGCACTTTTCTGAACTAAAGAATTAGAGTATTAGATCCTTCTTATGCAGCACTGTTCTGAATTCTGGCCCAGCTACCACTGTGGCAAACAGCTCTTCAAGGGTTTCAACAAACACAAACCAACACAGCGCCTCTTGTGCTCCCCATACCTCGGCTCTTCTCTAGGACTTCACCATGCACTCTGAGTGAAGCACAACAGACCACAGGCTCCATTTGGAGCCTACTCATGTGCAGCCCGGAATTAACACCCCATTGTGGTAACAGATCAATTCTTCCTTTCTCCCCTGTATGAACTGCACCGACGTGTACTAGTCCATCCCATCTCTCAGAAGAGAGTACCCTCTCTTCTGAGAAGAAGTCAGATGATCAGTTATGCTTCATACCAAGTGGTGGCCAATTGGGTATTTCACCCTGGTCTAGGCTCTCCCTCCTTTCTCATCTCACTCCCTTTTTCCCTCTTGCTTCCTTGGATTTGCACTCCTAAAAAACAGCTACTCGTAGATTTTGGTCTCAAGCTCTGCTTTTTGAAGAACCTAGATGACAATTAGGAATGGTTTTCAGTATCCAAGGCATAACCATATGGACAAACTAAAGGGAATATTATGAATATTGTAATTAAGAATATCATAAGCATCTTTTTAAGCTTTAAGCTCTAGAAATTGTATGTTGTCCAAAGCAGAATCAAATAATTAGTGTTAGCCTAATTTAACATAAACACCACAATTAAAACACTTATACAGTAAGAGTGTGTATTCTATTTGTTTACTTTTGTGTTAAGAGGTTACCCAGATTTTAGAAGAGGGAGTAAATAAGTAGCATGGTCAGTGGAAACCAGCCATATTGAAGAACAGATTGGGGGGGGGGCGGGGTGCCTGGGTGGCTCAGTCGTTAGGCGTCTGCCTTCGGCTCAGGTCATGATCCCAGGGTCTGGGATCGAGCCCCACTTCGGGCTCCCTGCTCAGCGGGAAGCCTGCTTCTCCCTCTCCCACTCCCCCTGCTTGTGTTCCCTCTCTTGCTGTGTCTCTCACTGTCAAATAAATAAAATCTTTAAAAAAAAAAAAAAGAACAGATAGGGACAAGACTTTTCACTGAATACCTTTCTTAAAACTTTTTGCCTGTGTGAACATATTACCTATTTTAAACATAAACGTAAGTGGGCCATTTACAATCAGCATGAGACAAAGATGTAAAACTATAAATTCATGATAGAATAACTGGACTGATACTGCTCCTGTTTATATCTCTGGCCTTAAAGAATTAAGCATCAGAATTTGAGAATGGAGAGCCTTAAATTACAATGAACAGGTACACGTAAACTGATATGAGTTGATACTTGATTTCATATTTATTTCATAACTTTCTCAGATTATAAAAATACTACATGCTGACTGTCAAAAAAACCTGGAAAGTACCAAAAAGTACAAAGAAAATGAAAATCACCTGTAATTACATCACCAAGAGATTAAAAAAACAACAACAAACATTGGTGTATACACTTCTGGTCTTTTCTAAGCAATATACTACACATATGTGTTATTTAAAGCCAACAGTAACTGTAAATTTCCAAAACTATTTTTTCTCACTGAAGAGAAATAACGAACAGTGGATGATTTCAATACTGTGGGCATGAGATTAGACATTTAACAGGCATTCAACCTTCATCTCCAATGCTGTGGAAGAGAGAGACACTCCCCCATTTTATAAAGAAGGAAACTGAAGATCTCAGAACTTGCGTATTAGTATGCCCAAAGGCTCACAGTTAAGAAGTGGCAAACCCTAATTAAAACCATGTCTGTCTATTCTAAATCCCTTGGTTTTTTCATATACCAGGATGCTGCTCCTACCAACATTTAAAAAAGAAAAAAGTGATGTGCACAACCTAGGTTATGCTATCACATATGTTGCATCAAATGGGAGAAATGCAAAAATCATATACAATTTGCTCTAAGTAAAAATCAAAAAAAAAAAACTTCTGACCTTTCATTTCAGTAGTTGGAAAGTACTAATACCATTTTCTCATCTGGTAGAGCTTCCTGTCACCACCATTGTCACAGTTGAAAGGAAAATCAATACTACTGCTAGAATTTTATGGCATTAAAGAACTGAATTTAAAGGATGGTGCTGAGTGGAAAACCAATTAAATACAATTTCTTTAGGCATTTATGAAACTGCACATTTCTTGGACTTTGAGTTAGTTTCGTTTCTGAATTGACGGATCTTTTCTGGAAAAAATAGGACAACATTTATTATTAAGAGCTAACATGTATTAAGCACTTGCTATGTGCCAGGCACTATGACTGACTTAATCCCACAACAACCTTTGACAGACGATTTTCTAGTTAGTAAAGGAGAACACTGGCACAGTGAGGTTGGGGAACTTGCTCCAGATCACACTGCTGTCAGCGCTGGAGGTCAGGGACGGGCCCACACTGCCTTGCTCCCGAGCACATCCCTGCACCACCTCAGGGGACTGCCTCTTACTCTCCCCTGAGAATTCGTACAGAGACAGATTTAAAGTTGAGGGAACAATCCCAGGGCTATGAAGATAATGTCACAGGAGGAGCCATTATCCACGCACGATCCCTTGAAACGGAGTATTGGCTCGGTGGTGTGATTCAGGCATTTATGCTCGGCTTCGGGTAAAACTGCCTCGGTGAAAATAATGGCAGATGTGCCTGTATTAGACTTGAGTAGTTATTATTACATAAGAGTTATAGCACCCCCTAATTTATCGATCAGTTTTGAAAGCATCTTCCCTGCGGTACAGTCTTTGGGGCAAGTGATTTTCAGCAGTAACCTCAGCTGCCCAAGTAAAAGCCTGTCTGCTCTTTCCTCTTAACCTACAGATAACATTTTCGAATACACTAACTTGCAGACTTCCCCAACGGGCAAAATGGCCTCTTGAGCAAGACCATGCTTAGTGGTGGAAACTGTATCTAACCTTAATTCCTGCCCTCTCCTGCTCCCCACACCCCACACACACCTCCACACCCTGCCACACATACACATCAACAGAAATCCTCCTCCACTTTTTCAAATGCCCAGTAGGGGGGTGACATCGAGAACTGCCCGGCTAACGTGGGATCAGTGTCGACTGAGCATCGACTCGCCAGAGGAGCTGCTTATTCTTGATGAGCCACTGCGCTCATCAGACTGGGATTGCCGCTATTAATGGACAGTATTGTTTCTGCTGACTGTCCCCCGACCATTTTAAGGGAGAAGGAGCTTCTGTCTTGAAAACTAACTCACCAGCTACTTCTGGGAAACCCGCGTGTACCAGCTCTTCATACAGATGCTTGACCGGAGTGGCCTGTGTCATCAGGGTCCCATGCAGCCAGATGAGCAGAACCCTGTGGCCGTGTTCACGGAAACTTCCCTTTCCTGTGCCAAGTACATACAGTCAGAGGCGAAACCCCACGTGCTGATGTCTCTTTTTATTGTGATCTTAGTTCTCACTGAATTTTCTGTATGACTGTGGTTGCAACTCATTCCTCTTCTGATGGCTGTTAGATAAAAAGCCCAGTGGATGAAAGCCCTTCCAGTTCCCCTCACTGGAACTTCTTTAGGGTCACCAGAGTTTGGATTCTCTCCAGCACTTACCTTGCACCTACTGTGCTTGACACAGACCAAAGGAGCAGGTAAGACATGAAGCAGCTGAGTCCCTGCCCAACGGTAAGGAACAATCTGAGATGCAGAGCTCTCCTTCAACGTTCAGTTGGCACTGCTATGCACCACCATTTCTCACACTCAAAGTGCATATTTCAACGGGGGATCCTGTTACAATGGAGAGTCTCATGCAGTCTGCCTCGGGCTAGGATCTGCACTTCTAATGAGCACCCAGATGCTGGTGTTGCTGTCTGTTAACCACACTATGAGCAGCAAATGTGTACCATCATGCTACTCCAGCTTCTGATGGAAGTATGCATCCCCTGGGCCAGGATTATTCACTGGATACCTAACCCCTGAGAGATGTTGGGGGGAAGCACTGAGATGTGTCTCTCACAACAGGAATTCACAGTTACAAACACAGAACAGGCTCCTAGCTCTAGCCAGTGTGTGTGGGAACAGGCAGATGCCACAAAAGGAGGTTCCGAGCTCTGGGGAGGAAGCTTGCTGGACAGACTGTTAAAGAAGCAGGTGTTTCAGGGAGAGGGAACTGTACCCATAAAGAATGTACTCCTAGGTGAATCCTGTTCCTTTCCTGATCTTGCCCTTGCCAAACTAATTCTTCAGTACCACCATCATCGTGTCCCTCCTTTGCTTAAAAGCCCACAAACTCCTTAGTGCTAGTACCATTACGGTGGATTGTATTTGGATTGTGAATGTTGCTGTTATCATGCCAACTAGATTATAAATTTCACCAAATGTGCACCTTGGCTTATAGAGCGGTTGCATCCCTCGCCTGGTAGAGCTAAACGCATTCTAGGCACTCCACGTTGTTTGACTAAAACACTTTAAGTCCCCTTTATCCTGCTGGCAGGTACTCTGAAGATACAGTATATTTTCAAATCATTTCTTTAGGTCAAGAGAGATTTCCAGAAGGCAACTAAATTTTCCTAAAAACTTCACAGAATGTCATATGCCTAATTAGTGACAAAGGAGAATACTTAACAGTAAAAAAGAAATCTTTTCAGAAACTATAGTCAATATTCAACATTTTCAATGCATTATCTTCCATAATGTAGCTGTAGAATTAGCAATAGAAAGTGCCATGATTTACTTTTATGTGGTGTAAATAGCACGTATTCATGGTCTGTGGTTTTGCCATCTACAGTCCCAGCAATCAATAACGCAAATCAACCGCTGAGCATGGGACTTGGTCACATCTCATAATATCCATGTAAGGAAAGTGCTCTGAATAGAATGTTTTGCCAAGAAAAGTGTCTGCTTCCTTGCCTAATTAGCTGATTAATGCCAAACAAACTTTATTTCCTAAGTTTTGGTCAAATCATAAAAAAGCAAAGCTAATGACTCCAGCTGACCTGACCTCACTAATTCTGACAGCTGGAGTCTGGCTGAATTGATTCCATGGCTTGGGATCTTCTACTCGGGAGAGCCCTGAGTCTGTCTCCCACATCTCTCATGGGACAGCTGGTCTCACCCAAGGCTGCATCCTACAAGAACTCTATACCCAGATGTGGCTTAAGGGATTCCTCCTGGAGTAGGAGCCCTAAACAGTGAGCCTTTTGTTAGAGAATGAACCTTTTCACCCCAAGACAATCTCAGGGAACACTAGAAGAGGTTGGTTTCCCAGGGACAAGCCAACTGTTAAGTCCTTGCTTCCTTAGTGCCTATTCATTTGGGAACCTTCATTTCCTTAAAGGCTAAATGCCAACTTTTCAATATGGCTCAATAAAAAGTAATTATCCTTTGCAAACTTCAGTTAATTGCAGAGTCCATGAATGTTCATGGTTTGCAAAGTTCTCAGTCATCTTTGTGGTCTTAAGCTAACTGTCCCAGTTCCTGGGCCCTTGTGCTGCTTGTTGTGAGCACCAACCACTTACTTGGAAGATCTGCCACCAGGAAGAACTGCTGCTCCTTCCTGTCCGCATCATCTAGGCCATGCTTACCTGACCACTGCTCCTCAATGGCTCTGATCTGGGCACCTGTAAAGTTCCATGAACGGGCCAGCTTCTGCCACTCATTGGCCTTTAGCTGATGGTAAGCCAGGTTCCAGAGGAGACTGCAAATATGTCTGGTCTCCAAACTGTGATCTTGCTTGAATGTCAAAGTAAAGTCGGTTGATGGGTCCCTGATGCTCTCACCATGCTCCTAAATTAAAGGTAACTACATCAGACGATTTCAGACATTTTCTGCTTATTGCCTTATTTCAAGGTATGTATACAATTTTTCAGATATAACAGGTAAGATGGTAACCAAGACTTACGTTTTCAGTATTATCTGTAACTGGATCACTTTTTGTCATTCAAGATGGAGACAAATGTCTGAAATAAAAAGCTTGAGTACTATCTGTCTGACACAGGAAATGTGAGGGGTTTTGCCATGTTACATGCTTCTATCCCAGCTTGCTGATACTTATTTACTCGCCCAAAAGAAAACAGAGGGGGTGCTTTAGCTAAGGAAATGTCACAACAATAAATTCATCTTTGAAGGCCTTACTTTTCAACTAATATCCCCTGTTCTTCTTGTGCGTGTTTGATTTTCTCATATCAAAGATACAGAGAGGTCCAGATTGGATAGACTCTTAGAAAGACCCCAAAGCTGGTGCCTCCACTCATCCTGCTCTCTGGTGTGAGGAGAGCAAAGTAGAAGCCTAACTCTGGGGGCCAAAAGAATGGAGAGGACAGGGGTCGATATAATTTTGTTTTAAGTCACTGCAGCCAGGCGTAGTCCAAATGCCCTGTGCCTGGACTGATATCTTGTTTTCTCAGTTTTCAAAGGTTCCTTTTGTCCCTTCTGCAGAATCCAGCCAAAGAAACTGGAGAAAAATCTCAAAGCGAAAGCAGGTGTCATGGTTTCCTAGAGCTGCACCTGTTGTACACGCTGTCAAGGTCTCCAGATCATCCTCCTTCGGGAGGCTGCAGATCAGTTAAGGACACACAGGACACACAGCCCAAGAGGATTGGGACTTACTATCTATTCTCCTTTTTTATATATGGTAACTCCTATTTTTGTCTTTCAATTAATTAAAAGTGAATCTTAATGAAAGATAATCTGAACAGCAAGATAGGAGTCCATGCTGGGGCAGGAAGTGGACTAAAATGATATGGGTACCTGGTTGCCAAAACCTGAGGAGAACGTGGTGGGGCTTGCGCCTCCGCCCCCATCACTGAGCAGCCTTTGTCTTTCATAGCATCTGCAATCTCCTCGGAAGGTCTACAACATCCTGGGAAGCATGCCCAAGGAGACGGGCCAGTATTTTCTCTAGAATCTGGACCTTGTGAAAAGAAGTTGGACTAGGAATGGGAGATATAAATTTCCCGTAATTGTTTCAGAGGTTGTAAAATGCAGGCAGGGTCTTCCCTGTCCCAACCTTAGCTTTACTCCCGCAGTGCCTAACTCCCAGGGAGTCCTGAAAGGAAAGGCTGAGGGTGAGGGATCCCACAAACTTGGGAGCCGTGGCCACTTTACTTTTTCCTTTTCTCTTCATTCCCTCTCCTAAAACAATGAGGATTCCAACAAGAACAAAACCTGAAACACCACAAGATAGAGGGAAGAACTGCAAAATGCATTAACCTTTGCACCACAGCATTTTTATTTCTTTGAGAAACACACATGCTCTGCATTCCAGGATTGGGCTGGGTGGTCCTTCAGGCTTCCAGAGGAAAGGGTCATGGATTTGGAAAGCCCAGGTCTTTTTCAACAGTTCATGGAAGCATTCATAGTTTGTCTGCCAAAGCACTTATCATATGCCAAAACTGGTGGAAATTAAAATAGCATAAGCCAGATTTTAGGAAGCTTCCCATTTGCCTCTTAACCACTGGATTTAATGATGGATATAAGAGAGGAAATTTCTTTTTTTTTTTTTTTTTTTTTTTCTCTTG